>NC_143398.1:217823479-217975713 GCF_052110815.1 Crocodylus siamensis | reverse complement strand
TTCTTTCAAGCAATAAAAGCCATCCATGGGCTGTGTTCCAATGGTAACCCCTTGCAGTCCCAGGATGGTTTTACCCTTCTTATGGATAATATATCTATCAAACAGTGCTGGAAGGATTACAAGATTCTACTCAACAATGAATCTGAGGTCTTAGATGTCACCATTGAGCCCCCTGAGAGAGAGGATCAGGCTAGATATCAGGAGGCACTACTTCACTGTCAGGGCGGCTAGGATCTGGAACCAACTTCCAAGAGAAGTGGTGCTGGCTCCTACCCTGCGGGTCTTTAAGAGGAGGCTAGATGTACACCTTGCTGGGGTTGTTTGACCCCAGCATTCTTTCCTGCCAATGGCAGGGGGTTGGACTAGATGATCTACTCAGGTCCCTTCCAACCCTAGAAACTATGAAACCATTGAGCCCATCCCTCAACACCCAGTAATAGAATCTCTTGCTGATTTTCCCCCATCCTTCAAGGAAGACTGGTGTGTCATCTCTCAGACCATGAACAATAAGGTGCCAGGCCCAGATGGCATTCCTGCAGAGGTCTTCAAAGCTGGTGGGAAATAGCACAAGCACAAAAACTTCACCAACTTCTCATCAAAATATGGGTTAACAAGAAAGCTCCACCTTACTCAAAGAACACGAACATTGTGACCATCCTCAAGAAAGGGGACAAGTCAGTGTGGGCGAACTACCGAGGCATTGTCCTCCTCTCCATTGCTGGAAAGATTCTTACTCATATCCTTCTGAATCGCCTCTTCCTCCTTGCCTAAGATGTACTTCCATAGCCCCAGATGGCTTTAGAACATCTTGAGGTCCCACCAACATGGTTTTTGTTGCATGACAGATCCAGGATAAGTGCAGAGAGCAACACCAGGAGTTATTTATGGCATTCATTTACCTAATCAAGGCCTTCGACTCCATCAATCATGAAGCCTTATGGAAGGTGCTGGCTAGGTTTGTTTGTCCACTGAAGTTCATCAGCATCCTCAGACTACTCCCTGGCGGGATGACCACCACAGTCCTTTGCAGTGGATCAGAGACAGACCCATTTGCTGTTTGTTTTGGAATTAAGCAGGTCTGCCTCATTGCCCCAACCCTTTTTTCCATCTATCTTTCTGTGATTTTTTTTTTGATTTTCATCTGTGACTGCTTTTCTCCCAGAATTGGGGTTGAGTATTGAATGAACAGTCATCTTTTCAACTGCAGTGTCTTCACAGCAAAATAAAAGTTGCCAAGACTGTCATCGCTGACCTTCAGTAGTACACTGACTGTATTATCCTTGCTTACACTGAGACTGATCTGCGGTCCATCCTTGACCTTTTCTCAGGCGCCCAGCATAAGCTGGGACTCCCATAATATTGGGAAGACCAAGGTGCTCCATCTGCCTACCCAGCACAAGGTGCCCCCCTCCTGCCACGAATTACCATTGGTGGAGAACCCCTGGAACTTTTTTCCAACTACTCAGGTGTTCTGATAAAAGATATCACATCTATCCAAAGAAGCTTGCCTAACTTAATTATATTATCTTACTGCTGCTTGTCCATATAATATGGGTAAGTGAGCATAATAGGTAAGATAATTTATGTAGTCATTATTGTTAGTTATGTCTCTTGTAGTTAAGGAAACTAATTTTGTCCGTAAATTTGTATGCTGGAAATGGGGGTGGAGGGGTTTATTTTCACTCTGCAGGTATATAGATGTATTCAGTATTTTGGCTTTGCACTATAACTGGTAAATTCCTGTATTAGTAGCGTCAGACTGTGATGGCTACATTGCACCAGGAACTATGCAAGACGCAAGGATTTCTGTGTGACTACCTGTTTATTAGACCAGGAGACCAGGGCTGTCCAACTTCTTAGTGGCCCAGCCACACATTGTGTGGACTGTACATTCCTGGGGCTGCCAGCTTCCTCCTGCCACTGCTTTGCAGGTTGGACTGGTGGTTTTGGGCTCCTCCTCCACTGTGTGGGCTGAGCCAGCAGTGCACAGCTTCAGCACTGTTTCACTTATATATGTTGAGGTCTTATTCTCAGACTTGAAATGCTTGGCTATGGTTCTTGATTTAAGAAACAACAAAACAGAAAAGGATCTTGGAGTCGTCATTGATGCCAAGATGAACCTGGGCCGGCAGTGTTGGGATGCAGTCAGGAAGGCCAACTGTACCTTGTCATGCATCCACAGATGCATCTCAAGCAGATCCAAGGAGGTGATCCTCCCCCTCTATGCGGCACTGGTCAGGCCACAGCTGGAGTACTGCATCCAGTTCTGGGTGCCACACTTCAGGAGGGATGTGGACAACATGGAGAGGGTCCAGAGGAGGGCATGATCAGGGGACAGCAGGGCGGGCCCTACGAGGAGAGGCTAAGGGACCTGAACCTGTTCAGCCTCCACAAGAGAAGGCTGAGGGGGATCTAGTGGCCTGTTACAAATTAGTCAGGGGGGACCAGCAGGCATTGGGGGAGTCAATCCCCAAGCGCTACCAGGAGTGTCTAGAAATAATGATCGCAAGCTGGCAGAGGGTAGATTCAGATTAGACATCAGTAGGCGTTACTTCACTGTCAGGGCGGCTAGGATCTGGGACCAACTTCCGAGTGAAGTGGTGCTGGCTCGTACCCTGGGGGTCTTTAAGAGGAGGCTGGATGAACACCTTGCTGGGGTTGTTTGACCCCAGTACTCTTTCCTGCTGTGGCAGGGGGTCGGACTTGATGATCTGCTCAGGTCCCTTCCAACCCTACCAACTATGAAACTATGAAAACAGTGGAGAAATTAGAAATAGAGAGTAGGTAGAATAATATGATACATCATTATGATAGGCCGCAGTATGTTGCAATCTATCTTTTAATTTTCTCATTTGTGCCATAGGAGAAGTGTCTGCCAACATTATTTTTATGCCTGTCATTCCTCTTCTCTACAATAATGTCTGTCTTGAAGAATTTTTCAGGGAACTCAGAAATAACTACTGATCAGGCTTACTACTAGATAACTTTTGATTTGTAAATCCTCAAATTCCTAAACTATGGAATCTAAATTATAATTAGATGTTTAATATCACCTTCCTTAGATCCATGATTGTTTGTATAGCTAACTGCCATTCACTGAGACCACTAGTAGTTTGCATGTGACTATTCATGGCACCATAATGAAAGATTTAAGCTTTAGACATTCTCAAGGACCATGATTGCCAAATCTGACAAGCTAAAATGAGCTTTCATTTGCATAATAAAGAGCTAAGAATTAGAGTGAAATGTATTCCAATGTCATCCTTCTCGTCCTTGGAATTCTGTTCTGTTAAAAAAAAATATCAACCTCTGACTATCGAGTTGTCATGCAGAAAAATGCATTGTTATAAATGAGATGGCATACTGTAAAGGGCACAAGATAAAAAGACAGTAACTATTGAAGATAATTTACAGAAAGTTGTCATTTAATTTAAACACTTGATTAAAAAAGCATACAGTTTTATAAGAATGGGGTAGCAAAAGCATAAGAAAATTAAATGTTCTATGGCTTTACAGTAGAGCAATAACATTCACATATTACCTATATGTATATCAGTTTTTTATGATTGTTATGTGTCACTGTTAAATTTCCAAGTTTTATTCTGAATAATAACTCATTTAAGAAGATTCTTGGAATCCTTATTTTTTTCCTCTGAGAAATCGTGAGATGGCCAGGAGTGTTTTGCAGAAAATGATTTATTTACTGGTTTTTGTAGCACTCATTTTTTTTCAAATGTAAATACTCTAAAAAGTTATATCCATAAACAATTATTTTGGCACACTTCGTATTAAATTTGGAAGAAGTTTGTCATTTCAGAGCAAAATATGTAGCAGTACATCCGTAGCATCTTAGCTATGGTCCAATCCTTTGTTGCCAGCATTGATTATGATTACAGCAATGTCAGTCGCACAGCTTCTGTTATGCAATTTATAACTTTTCATTTTTAGCCTTCTTACATCTTGATTGTTTTTGGGAAGATGTACACAACTACAGTGCAGTTTTACACTCATTCAAAGTCAGGTAAGGAGAAGTGTCATTAATTAAAGTGTGTTTACTGTTTGTGGGGTTTTTTTTTTTTTCCCCCCCCTCTCCCTACCTGGAAAGGATTTTTTTAGTTTACTCCAACTGAAGTCAGTGAATAAGCATTGCCTAGGTCTCTTTGAGATGTGGTGTGCTTTTATAAATATTATGTATAAATCTAGGCCCACTATTTTTTAGATTTCTATTAAAATGTTATATGATTTAAGTCAAAACATTAAGTTAGTGAGTTAATAAGAGACAAAGTAACTTTTTAAATGTATCTGCCCAGAACTGTGTATGTGTGAATGTCAAGCAGGCTAAAGTGGTCTGACCTTGTTTTGACCAATTATATTTTGAATTGGAGCACAACTGATTGTGTTTTTCTGTATATGCTTGAAGAGTGATGACTTCATGGGTGTAATTAGGCACAGTTCTGATGTTTTGAATCTTGGTGGGCAGGACAGAATCATGCTGTCAGTAAGTATGGTATTATCTGCGACAGAAATAGCCTTTTCCTCCCCTGAGTCCTTGTTAATTACATGCTCCATAGCTGATCTACTTAAATATATTTAGTATTGTTTTGGAAATCTAACCATTTGCGCAGAGTGAGTAAGGGAAGGAAAATAAAAAGCATAGCTTAAAAAATCCATCTGTGTGCATGATTAAATTAATTCAACCTGTATACAATATAGGATAGCTCCAATACTCTATTTGTTAGAGACCTGGAGACAGATGTAATGGTAGCTTTATGGATGTGCTAGTAGTCTTTGTTTAATCAAGGGAAGATCATACTTTCTGGCTCTGTGCTAACATATTGGCTTCAGGAATGGGCTCATTTTCCAAGTCAGCGCTGTCTAACTGCCTGCCCATAAGCCTCATTTGGCCCACAAACAGTTAACACTCGGACCCCTCCCCATCCCCTTTTCAGGTTTCTGCCCATGTGGCAGAGGAGGTGCTTAGTGAGGATAGGGGCCTGCACTGCCTGTGTGGCTGTAGCTGCTCAGACGTTTGATAGCCCTATTCTGAGTTGATTTCATTATAGTGGTGGATTTTTCTTTTTTTTTCTATTAAAATATAATTTTGTTCTAAGTCCTAGGAGGGGGGAAATATGTGCAACTGTAAAGCTAATGTTTAATTCATGCCTTTTGTCCCTCATTTGTGCAACTGACTTAGTTGTGCTCTACGGCTATATAGCTACAGCTCAATAATGAATTTGCAATTGTTCATATAGGATTTATATATTGAACTTGAAGATAAAATTTATGATGTTTTAGGAATTGCCTCAAGTGAAACAATAATGTAAAAATTTAGAAGTTTCTGGAGGTGACAGGCAGCTATTTCATGTTTTTGTGGAATAATTTATCTTGGTAGTAAACATACTTCTTGGTTTATTTTAGTTAATAGGCAAGTACAGAAATCATGCTTAATTTTTCCTTACCTTCACATGCATCATACTCTTGATATTAGAGTATAGAGCGTAAAATATATTTTATGTCTTCTGAGTTGTGTTCAGTACTTGAAAGAAAACTATTAACTTCAGTGTCCATTTTAAGTACTTAATCCCATCGTGTACAAAAAGGGATGGTCTTTTTGTAGCAGCATTCTGTTTTAAAGCTAATTTACTGTGTAGGCTGGCCAGCTGAAAAAAAACTCTTGCTTTTTACCAAACTGAGACATGTACACACAGAATGATCATCCTTTTAGATTCCTGTAGGGCTTCTATTCCATTTAATGTTCTTTTTCTTGTTGAGTCCAACTGAGACGGAGAATTATTATTTTTTTTTATTGTCTGAGACCTGAATCCAGTTTTAAACAAATAGACTGATGTTTACACAGACTTCTCTAGTGGCTGAAGACTGCAGTAAAAGCATCTTTGGCAGTCCCTTGATAAAGGATGGAAGTCTTCCAGTAGATGTGGAAGTCATCAACAGTGAATCTATCGATGACTCGGGAATCTGATCACAGATCTGCATGTTCAGTTGCAGATGTGTCAAACAATTCTGGGAGGAAGGATTGGATCCTAATGCTGTTGGGTTACAGCATTTTCCCTTCCTCTTTTTTGTCTCTGACTCCCTAGTGAAGTGAGTTTGTTTGCAGTGATTGATGTTTCTTCATATAGCTTGTGTCCCAGGTATTGATTTTAATAACTCATTTTTTTAGATTGGCTGTCAAGATGTCCTCGAGTCTCTAGAGCAGTGACCATTGTGTTGGGAGTATAAGACCTGTTTTGGGAGCTGATTGTTAGGCTTCCTTATAAAGTGTCCTGTCTAATGGAACTGGTGCCATATAAAATGACTTCAGTGCAGGAGGCTTTTCTTGAGTCAGAATGCTGGCATTTTTCTTCTGTCCATCCAGCTGATATGGAGGATCTTCCAAAGACATTGATGATGGTAAAGTTTCAAAGTTGTCACATGTTCCTGATTTTATATTGTCAAAGTTTCATACCCATACAACAGGGTAGGCATAACAATAGCCTGGTAGGGTTTGGATGCTGATATCAAGATCATCAAAGACCCAGTTTGGGAGCTGTCCAACAGCAGCACTGTCCAGTTCTATGTAGTGTTGAATATAGTCATCTATGTTTACTTTCTGGGAAGGGTGGCCATCAAGGTGTGATGATTATGTGGTTCTGTTGTTTGTTGTGATTTTATATGCTGAAAGGGTTTCTTTGAATGGGTTTTGTTTGGGTTAGCAAAGGGTTATTGACTGGATTGCTGAGGGGCTGGGTGTGGCCTGGCTAATTGCTTTCTTCTCTCTGGATGGTGCTGGAAGGATCCCTTTCCTGGGTTCTTTCTAGACAGTGAGGTGGGAGAGAGGGAAGCTCCTGAGATGAGACCCCTCTAGACAAAATCTTGGCTGGGATGATCCAGTTGGGAATGGTCCTGCTTTGAGCAGGGGGTTGGACTAGATGACCTCCTGAGGTCCCTTCCGTAGCCTGATTTTCTATGATTCTAAGCAGTCTGCCATGTGTGGACTGCAGCAGGGAAGCCTGGAGCAGTAGGGCAAAGGCAGCCTGCTGAGGGAAGCCAAGACCTCCAGGGCCAAGGAGGAATTTGGGGCAGAGACAGTGATTATTCTTGCTTGCCACTGGTACCAGCAGTGGTCTGTGAAATACACCATAGCCAGGGACAAGAAGGTAAAGCTGTAGGAGATAGTATGCTTTAAACCTTTATATTCCACATTGTCTTTCCAAATTCTGCTGTATTGTTTTTTCTGTATGTATTAAAGTTGGGTTTTTATCCTTAAAATGTAGCTGTCTTGTAATTGAACATCTCAGCTCAAGGGGAGTTTGTACCCTTATGCCCTTGGCCGATTTGAGGTCCATATACCAGGTACGGGAAATTCTAAACGTTCCCCAAGGATTGCCGTCTAATTGTAATAGAGGAGCAGCTGGTTGGCTTGGGGTGGGTTGGTAAAGTATGTGGGCTTTTGTGAAGTTGACAGTGAGTCCAAGTATTTCATATGCTTCATAGAAGTGATCAGAGTTCCCTGGAGCTCTTCAGCTGAGTGGGCACACAAGACACAATCATTAGCTTATTAAAGATCAGCAAGGGAGGTGTTGATTATATGGGATTTGGAATGTGACTAGTTGATGTTAAAGAGATTCCCATCCATGTGGTGCTTCCTTTTGGAACCAATATCCTGTCTATCAGGAATGAGATACAGAACAGCTGTGTTATAGAAAGAAAAGAACATTAGTGCAATCTCAGATCTGTGCTTGACTCCAGTTATAATGATGAAGGGGTTAGTAGTTTCTGAGGCATTGCTTAAGATGGTTGCTGTCACATTATCATAAAGAAGCGTGATAATGGTAATACATTTTGGTGGGCATCATATTTAATCCCTATCTTCCATAGGGCCCCTCAGTTGTCTGAATCAAAGGCCTTTGATCAGGTTAACCAAGGCTACGTAAGTATCTTGGTGTTGCTTGTGGTATTTTGTTGTTGGGCAGCTGCAGGAGATCATATCTATTGTACCTCTGTGTGGTCTGAAACTAAGGCTGTGCGAAACTTCAGTAGCCGATTCTATTTGTAGGAGATTCAACTTGAATTGGAAGCCGAATCTCCAAATCCAAACTGAATCGGGAGACACATTAAAAGGTCCAAATTGATTCAGAAGTGACCAAATCAGTTCTGAGAAATTCAGAAGGCTTGTAGGAAACAGAAATTGAGAAGAGGGAGGAGAATGGGGCGATCTTCCATATATGGAAGAGGCTGGGAGAGGGTGGAGGGAAGACTGCTCTGATACTGACATCTGTAGCTGGCCAGTGACTGTGATGTTTCCCTGAGTTCCCTTCCAATCACAGTGCTCTGGGGGAGAAATGTAAAAACAACATATCAAGTTGTGTCTGAAGTGAACTGCGCCTTTTGTGAGCTCGCTCTCTCGGAGCAGCAATGTCTGAAAGGCTCTGCCTTGCTATCTAGTCTCTTGGTAGCTAGTCTCTTTTCTTGTAAGTTGTATCCAATCCTTTCCTACTTACCCTTGCCTACAATCCCTGTTGTTACCTCTGTCCATTCTTTTTAACTTATTCTTCCCTCCAGATTCTCTCACTTGTTCTTGTTAGTCTGTCTTGATTCTTTCCCCACACAAAAAGAAATCTGTGTTTTCGCTGACAGTGTGCCATCACTGTGTAGGAAAGCAGAACTTATAACATGCGCGGCAGCACGCACGGCAGCACACCAAACATTATGAAGTGTGCTGGAAAGGCAGGTGCCAGGTCTTCTGGTAAGGGAGAGGGAAGTTCTGGCAAGTTCTCCCCCCCCATCCCAAACATAGATGCACACTGTCTTTCCTGGCAGCGATAAGTCTTCTGCTGCTATTGGGAGCAAGGAGGTGGTAGCAGTGCCTGTACCTGCACCACCACTGCTAACTAGCAGCAGCATGACATTCTCCACCCTAATTTCAGTTCCCAGCATGAGCCTTCCAGTGCCAGAGGAGGAGCTGGGTCTGGAAGCAGAGGAGCTGAAGGCCATAGCAAAGGAAATTCTGATGAAGGAGGGGGAATCTGAGTTTGTGCTCCACACCTCTCAGAGTTCCCCTAGAGGCAGGTCTCCTTCTCTGGAAAGCACTTCAGAGGAGGTTGTGGGGGCAGGTGGCTCAGCCCCTCCTGTTGTTGTGCCTCTGCCTGGTGAGGGGGGGATAAGGCAAGATCCCCACCCTCAACCCAGAAGTGGGTGGGTAGTGTAGCATGGGATCACTTTGAGGTAGCAGATAATCCCAGGTATCCTATCTGCCAGCACTACTGAAGGCAGATCAGCTGGGACAAGGAGGTGAAACACTTTGCCACCATAGCAATGCTACTGCATCTCAGGAGGCAGCATCTCCTTGCCCTTGTTCCTCCTGAGCCTGGCACCAGTGGGAACGTACCCAAGAAGAAGTTCCCCTCTTGCTGTAAAGTCCGCGTCCCCAAGAAGCGGAGGTAGGCCACCTTGTACCAGTGGGGGGAAAAGTGGAGACAAAGGAAGGCATGTTGCAAAGGCAAGCGAGGTCACCCAGTATTGGGGAGATGCTTGCTCTGAATGGCCAGCTCTTTTCATTTGTTGAGCGTTCAGGGTTCAGGTGGCTCATGGCACTTGTAGTCCTGGGGTACCAAGTGCCCACACGCACCATCTTTAGCAGGATGGTAGTGCCCTCCCTGTATGAGGAATGCAGGGAGTACTTGAGGGTGGAGCTGCACAGAGTAGGTCCATAAGTGGCCTTGTGTTTCACCTCAGACATCTGGAGCAGCTGGGATGAAGATCATACCTATCTCTCTCTTGCAAGGCACTGGTGTGATCAGTCAGGGTATTGGTGGGCTCTCCTTCAAGTGGAGGTGATGGATGTGTCCCACGTGGCAAAGGAGATCAGGGTGACCATGAACCGCATGGTCCAGGGATGAGCTCACCCGTGGGTTCCTGGTCACTGACCGGTGCCAATATAGTCAAGGCAGTGCATGATTCCAACTTTGTTGGCATCTGCTGTGTGGCACATGAGTTCCACCTTGTAGTCAGGGATGCCTTGTAGGAGGACAGGGCTCCCAGTGATGACGCCATCACTACCAGTCAGCTTATTTCGAAATGCAGGGAGGTGGTGGGCTACTTCCCCTGGAGCATCAAGGGGGGCAAAATGCTGTGGGACAGACGGGCAGAGTTGAGCATCCCAAAGCACAAAATCATGCAGGATGTGGAGACTTGGTGGAACTCCACATACCTGATGCTGGAAAGGCTGTTTGAGGAACAGAAGGCCATCCATGAGATGGCCACTGATCCTAATCAAGGCTTCCTTAACAAAGCTGAGTGGGATACTATCTCCCAGATCTTGATGGTTCTCAAGCTGTTCCTCAAGGCCACTGAGAGCCTCAGTGCTGGTGATGCCCTCCTTAGCCAGGTGAGCCCTGTAGTGAAGGAGCTTGAGAATGAAATGGAGAAGTTCCAGGGGATCTGTGTTCCTGGCTGGGGCAAGCTACTTTTACCAGAGGTGGAGGCACTGGTGAAACAGCTGAAGGAGGGCATCAAAAAATGCGTGGATCTGTTGCGGTCCAGTACAGTTCACGTGCTGGTGGGCATGTGTGACCCAAGGGTGAAGGGGAGTGTCTGTAGCAGCAAAACCCTTGATTGCTGCATGGAGGTGCTGGTGAACAGTCAGAGAGGCAGAAGGGCACAGGCAGGGGGACGTGGAAGAGGGGGATCACTGTCCCATGCCAGAACTCCATCCACCAGCCAATCTCCTCCACCACAGCCACTACCAACATGGGCAGGGGGAACGGCTTCAATGTTGGGGTCCAGAAGCTCCAGACTTCACCATCAGGCAGGTTACATGGAGGCCTCAGTGGCTACCTATCTCACCAAGGATGTGGAGCCGCTGCACTGTGACGCCTTGGCCTATTGGGCAACCTGCAACCAGCTGTGGCAGGAACTGGCCATGGTTGCCCAGGAACACCTGTCCTGTCCCCTGACCAGTATTACAAGTGAGAGGGTGTTCAGTATCGCTGGGGATGTTGTGACACCCCACCACACCTCCTTGGATCCTGGTTTGGTGGAGCAGCTGGTGTCCTTCAAGGTGATCCTCCCACTACTGGGATTCCCCAAGCTCCACATGCAGATGGTGTTAGTGCCACCCTCCTCACTCTGCACCTATTTGCTTTTTTTAATTTGCTTCCAGAACCTTGAAGTGCACTTTCACAGAAAGCCCTGCACCACTGCCTGAAACCTGGCAGGCCTCATGCCCTCACAAGGGGCTACCATCCCTACGGGCACCAGAATGGCACCACAGTATGCCAGCCTTCTTATAAGCGACCTGGAAGAAGACTTTCTCAAGGACTGCACCATCAAACCCTTCATATACTTATATTGATGACGTCTTCATCATTTAGACTGAAAACCTGCAATCTCTGATTGAGTTCCATCAGAAATTCAGCAATCATCATCCCTCCATCCAGCTATCTCTTGAATA
Source organism: Crocodylus siamensis (assembly GCF_052110815.1). Taxonomy (NCBI): domain Eukaryota; kingdom Metazoa; phylum Chordata; order Crocodylia; family Crocodylidae; genus Crocodylus; species Crocodylus siamensis. The sequence continues at coordinate 217,964,261 of NC_143398.1, read as the reverse complement.
CTCCAGCACCAACATCTCCTTTTTAGACATGATGATCAGTATCCCGAATAATAATATACAGACCATGTTATACAAGAAAGTCACAGACCAACATGCATATCTGCACAGAACCAGCAATCACCCTAAACACAGGAAAAAAGGTGTGATATACAGCCAGTCCCTCAGATACCACTGAATTTGCACTGAGGAGAACACCTGGGATTGCCACCTCACCGGTCTTAAAAAAGCTTTCACCCAACAAGGACACTCGTCCAGAGAGAGAGAGATCGCACGTTTGAAAGGGCCCCTGGATACCATGTGAAGAGTTGCTGCAGTACAGAAGAAAACCCCCCATGAATCACACACCACTGGCTAACATATCACCCCTCCCTTGAACCCATATGGATGTAGTATTGCAGTTACTATAATTGCTTTGATTGCTTATATTGTTATTTTTCATTTTATATAATGAAATATTTGCCATTAAGATCAAGTTAGTCTTGTTATGTTCTACTTTTTATAATAATTTGATCAGTCTTTATTAGTGTTCTGGAATTAATCATCTGTTTTAAATTTCTTATTGCTTAGCATAAATATATTGGGCATATTGGTCTCATGATCTAGACATATTTGACCTATTCGTCTCATGACTTTAGAACTTAAACCTAGTATATGGAAAATGCTTGTGTAATGGTTTGTGGTATGTCTGGCATATGTGGAAAGAGGTAATAAAAGAATGAATGATGTATGTATGTGGCAACGTAAAGGAAGACAGTCCACTTGCAGCAGATGAAAATAACTTTCTGTGATTTAACAGTTAAAGGCTGCAGCAGTGTCGAGTCAGCATTTAAGGATTACTAAATACTGTATCATGCTTCATCCTGATGGGTGAAGACTGCTAGCGACACCCTCCTCCCGCCAAAGATTGTAGACCACAAAGCCAGAAAATCATGTCCTGCTTATCCTAGCCTGCCAACAGGACAAGGAGGATGACCTTCGCGTCTGACTCAGCGGAATCCATAGGCTTGTATGGACAGCTATCACTATAAAGAATGAACACAGAGACCAGGCTTGGGGTCTTTTCCACCTGCAAGAAAGAAATTGTCTTGGGTGCGTTGAGCAAGACCTGACTCCATCACTCTGGTCAGTCTGGCTAGCCACCAGACTGACCTGAGCAACTTTAGAACTTGGTAACACCTTAACCTTTGCAGGGCTATCTAGCTACCTGTGTGTGTGTGTCTTTCTTCTTCTGAATGAATGAATGAGTAAGCATGGGAATGAGTGAAGCAAATAACCTTACTGTCCTTTATTCTTTTTATGTTGCATGTTTTATGTTCCAATAACTGCGGCGTTGTGCCTTATCCCCTGATAAAATTTTTGCTTGCTTTTAATTCACGCTGTCTACCCTCTGAGCACAACACGGAAAATCCTCAAACAATTGCAACCCATACTAGAAAGGGACCCTATTCTTAAAGAGATCTTCCTAGAGCCACCCATCCTAGACTTCAAACAAGCACCAAACCTCGCTAACCTCATTACCAAAAGCAAACTTCCTCAAGCCCAGAACACACCGAATGGATCCAGGCCATGCTATAACAAGAAATGTAAAACCTGTCAACACATCTCCACCACCCCCACAATCACTACACCCCACAACAGAGCCATCAGCATTCCCGGATCTTCCAGCTGCACCTCCAGAAATGTAATATATCTCATCCAATGCACCAAATGCTCAGACGGAAAATACGTAGGAGAGCCCAAACAACAACTGCACACCAGAATGAATGCATGCCAGAAATCTATCAAAGACAGGAATACCCAATTACCTGTGGGGGGCACATTTCTCACAAGAAAACCACTCTCTCACCAATCTCTCAGTTGTGATCCTCAAAGGGAATTTACAAAACACTTCTCAGAGATGAGCCGATGAACTCCACTTTATCAACCTCCTGGATACAAAAAAGCATGGACTAAATATAGATATTGGATTTATGACACATTATAACCTGTCTGACATCGGATTCCTGAAGTACCTCTCCACTATTCATCCCCCTACCCTCCCTCCCCCCCAGCCTCTCACTCAGCCACTGACTCCTCAATTTACATCTTCACTGACTGCTTATCTTGTATGCATACCAGCCTCTGGCTGCTTTTATTATTTATTCCATCCAGGAAGAGCACACATCAGTTGCAGAGACTTCCTCAGCCTGATGAAGGGTTTTTAAACCTGAAAGCTTGCTTAATTTTTTTTCCCCAACTGTTTAAGTTGGTCTAATAAAAGATATCAGATTTACCCAAAGAACCTTGTCTGCCCATGTCCTTAGACCAACATGGCTACAACCTACACCCGTGTACCATCCCTGCTGCATTCATCCTACCCTGCCTTAACACACACAAGTGATACAAGTTTTGCTTTCAACAGTTTGAGGTGCACTTTCACAGGAACCCCTGCACCTATCTTGAAACTTGGCAGTCCTCATGCCCTCACAAGGGGCTATCATCCCTGTTGTTTTCATCCAAATCTACAAAAAAACCCAAAAGACAAAGTTATAGGTGTTTTAGTGATTTCCCCATTATAGTCTATGGCCAAATCTCCGAATTGGCACTGAATCTCTGAATCGGAATCGGCTGAATGGAACTGGTACAGTGATTCAAATCACCAAATCCGTTTGAATTGGCCAAATCTGGATTGAATACTTGATGCTTTGCACAGGTCTATCTGAAGCCACATTAAAACTCAGGTAAAATCTCTTCAGTGAAGAAAGTGAGTCTAGGGAGAATGTGAACAAGAATCTACCTAGTTATGAATAGAAGTGCAACATCATGATAGTTACTGCAGTCTGATCCATCTTCTTTCTTGAACAGGGTAACAATTTTAGCACCTTCAAGTAATTGGGAATCTGTGTTCGCATTTTTCACAGTAACTGCAGGTAGCTGGTGAGAGCTTTTTTCCATCCTGCTTTGTTTTTCAGCTGATGATCCATAAGGACCACATGGTTTGTTGTTCTTCTGCTTAATGGCTTTCAAGACCTCTTGACAAATAGGTGGCTCTTCAAGGTAGTCCTTAGTTGGGTGTTTATAGAATAGCTTTGATGGCATTTTCTCTCTACATTAGATTCTCTGTCCAGGAGCTCTTGAAAGTGCTGCTTCCACTGTGCATTGATAGTGGAGCTATCTTTGAGAGAGATGTTGTTTCATCTTTGGAGCTCAGCAGGACAGTTGCTTGTATTCTTAGTCCAGAGGTAGCTTTGTGCTGAAGAAACTATGCATGTTGTGGCTGTTGGCAACCTTTTGAATTTCTTTTGCTTTTCCTCCCACCGCTTATTCTTTTGTTCTTGAATCTTCCTCCGAGTCTTGGCTTTAATGTGGCATTACATGTCTTGTTTCTCTTTGGAGCTGATGTTGTTCTTTCAGTCTTTTGAAGACTCTTCTTTTTTAATCAGTGAAAGCTTGAATTTCCCTGTTACTCCCATTGAACCAGTCCTGGTGTTCTTTTGTAGAGAAACCTTGACATGCCTTGCATACCTTATGGATGGCTTTCTTGTGGCTCTTCCAGTGATCAGTGGTGTCAAGATCATCAGGGAGAGCGGACTGTTTTTCACTGCAGCACTACTGTAGATGACAATACTCACAGCAGGGTCTTTAAAGAACTTGATATTGAACCTATTCCTTGGTTGCTGCTTTTGTTCACATTGTTCTGGGATGATACAAATGGACATGATGGAATTATTAAGTCACGATTTGTCCAGCAGTTCTCTGCACTGATCATACGTACCTTGTAATATGGATGTCACATGGTCCCGGGCATGTGCTACAATATAGGGTGTGTACAAAAGTTAAATTTTTCATGTTGTGAGACCCCGGAAAGCACTCTGTAGCCATAACACAACAAACGTTCATCGCTGCAGAGCACTTTTAAAATGACTGATCGCACAAAAATGTAACCCTTGTCTGATGTAGTATCAGATGGGGGGCACTCTAGGGCAGAATGCCTTTCCTGTGAGGGTTAATTTTAGGCAATTTCACCCATATGTTATGCAGCTTTGCAGGGCTGGACTGGTGCCCACATGGGCAAACACAGGTCCAGCCCTGCCCCTGGGGCTGTCATGGACAAGAGAGGAAAAACCTCTGCCTCCTCTCTGTGTAGCTCGGCAAGGGGCGTTAGGGAAGGGTGTCCTCTCTACAATGCATGTTCCTCCCCAGCTACCTCTGCTGGGCTGGGCTCACATAGCAAGGGTGTTCCCTTCCCTCCCCTCCCCCAATGAGTGTCTTGACAATGACAACCTTGTACCCAGAGCTGGGGTGGGGGAAATGGAGCCTCTATATGGTTTGTTGGCTCAGCCTGGAGACCCCTAGTGCGGCCTTGCGGGGAACCAGGCTGGGCTTATGTAGCAGGGGTGACTCCCTTCCCCACTGCCCTCAGCTTGAGATTCTTGACAGCAGCAGATGCTGCACCACCTGGAACTGGGGTGGGGGGAGATACTGAGGGCTCGTGCCTCATGGGCCTGGCTTAGCTACCCCTGCTGAGGTCTAGTGGGGAACGGGGCCGTGCCCATGAGGCAGAGGAGCTCTGTTTTTCCCCTCCTGAGCCAGCTCTGGACATGCCAGCTTCTGCCACTGCCAAGATGCTTGCATGGGGGGAAGGGAGCTCCAGCCCACCATGTGGGCCCTGCCCAGCTCCCACAAGATGTAAAACATTGATAGAATGTTAGTTAGAGCTCCTCTCTGACTGCCTAAACTTCTGTACACATTCATCGTCAGTCACGTGCAGGGATGCGTCCACAATGTCTTCCATTTGTTGCTTTGGTGGAATAAGGAGTGAGTGGTGATGATGAGATTATGGTCCAAACACTTGCTCAGGAGAAGAATTCCATTTGAATTGATTTTCCCCATCACTTCCTTTCCAAGTTTTTCCTTTCCATAGTTTAGTGTCCCTGCCCACTTTAGCATTGAAGTTGCCATAAAAAATTTCCCTCTTTGGGAACAGATAACAGGACTTGATTGAGTTGAGAATAAAATTCTTCTGTCTCTTCATTTTCATACCGGGATGGGGCTTATGCACTGATGGCTGTGCATGTTGGCTGTTGGTCAGTTTAAAACAAAGGGTCGTGATACATTTGGTCATCTAAGTGACACTGTTAGTATTGATAGCAAAACCAAAGCCATGGATGTGTCTCTTTGAGCTTTTCTCTTCCTCCCCCCCCTCCAAGCCCCCCTCCCCAAACAAACAAACAAAAAAACCCCACAAAACAAACCAACAAAAAATCTCAAACCACTTTTAGTCACCACCATGCTCTGTGAGCTGCCCCTCTTCTGTGCATCAGTTGTCACTAACTGCAGCAATGCAACTGGCAAATCATGCAAGTTCTCTGGCCACAAGTACTGTCCTTTGTTCCTGTTGGTCACCTTTAGGGTTGTCTGTCAGGATGTTTCAGGATGGAAACATCATTACTCGATTTGGGTCACAGGTAGAAGAGTTCCACTAGATGTGGTTTTTCAGTTAGGTGAAATGAGAGAGACTGCTTGGGGCACCTTTTCTATACCCCTTGTCATACAGTATGAGCATAGTGGATCCTAAGTAGGCCTGCTCGGTTATGACTTCAGCTGCTGAGTTCAACCTTTGTCTATGTTCCAAGTACAAAATGACCATCATACCAAGCATTATCTTCTTGTAGGTCCATGAGTATGGGCTTCTGGTAATCACTAGCACCTGCCCCTTATGCTACTTGCCTGTCACCCTAGGACTTGCTATTGGAGGAAGACACCTGCACGTGTCATCTTTTAATCTGAGAATGCAGTTGCATATTAGCAACCACATGATATTTTGCAGGAAGAAAAATTTAATCAATGGCAAGGAAAACTTAAATGACTGAAGGCTTCTATTTCACTGCAGCCTTCATCTACTTTTGCACCATTGTAAAGTATTCTTTCATCTGTCTCCTCTGCCATTCAGAACTTCTGTTTTTATTTCTGGATTGCTGGTAGTGTGGAAAACTTGCTTTCAGCCCTTGCTTCCATGGGTGACCCTATGAGGAGTACAGAAGTCCAGACAATATAATTCTCAAGGTCAGTGGTGGGACACGAGTCTCTTCATGTCAAGTTTGTGATTTTGGGAGGCCATAATACCACTGTAGTCAGATTCAAGATCTATCCATGACAGGAACTGTATTCTGGTTCTATCTTTGGACAACTAGTGGCTGATGGTAATGGCTTCTGTATGTCATTTTCATTTCTGGTAGGCTTTGTGCTGGGTTGAGGGTATGAGGAGCCTATCATATAACTGTTATCTGTTAGTAATATTTCTGTACTGACACCAGGCCCTTGTGTATTGTGTTTGTGCTTCCTTTACTCTTTGTACGTAGAGTAGCAAACGTGGTTCCAGCACTGTGGCTCCTCATACTCTTTGTTTACCATATAAAATACAAAGGTGCAGCCTAGAGGTAGTTAATTCGAACACTCCAACATATATTCTAGAATACGATGAGCTTTTTCAGAAGTCATTTTTTTATTTTAGTAATTTGCTGATGGATATAAAGGGGAAACCCACAGGTTGAAAAATGTCCTTGTTTTCCTCAAAACTATTTTGAAAAGTCTATTTAAAATTATTTTCAGCTGGAGTTCATTTTAACAGCAAAAGAACGGTATACCTGCAGTTTGAAAACAGACTTCTGTTGCATGTTATCTCTTATTAAGTTGTGTTCATATGGGACTGGTTGTTGATCACTTTGAAAATATTTGGGTGAGTTTAATATTTTTCATTCTCTTTTGAAAACAGATTACTGTGAGATGTTAACAACTTTAATATATAGACTTAGCACAGAAAAAGTAGAAAAATATTTTACTCATTTATTTTTATTTAGCTCATTTAACAGCACTATTATAAAATATCTTACAAAGAATAAGATTTCCTATTGCTTGGTTAAAATACACAGGTCATCAAAAACAGCATCTTTCTTTTACATGTACTGATTCACACTGTGACCTAAATACAAAAGGCTTGTAAGAGAAGAACATTTCATTAAACCTTAGTATGCAATATGTTTGAAGTGGTAGTGAGCTGAGAGCTTCACAGGAGCTTTTTTGAATTAGATATAATCAGTAGAACTTTTTTAAAGGACTTTCCTGTTATGTTGGAGAACTTAATGTGCTATCTGCAATAAGTAAGATTGTGTGTAAATGATACCACTGCATTTTGTGGTGCTTTATTTAAAGGGGGAAAAAAAACTGGCAAACCCTCCAGCATACAGTAAATTATGAGAAAATTAATGTTTATGCTTCTGTAGTATCTGCTGATAAATCAGTAAAATCTAGGTTTCTGTTCATTCACTTTATAAATCTGGGTAAACGTTTTCACACCTGGGTACCAGACTGAGCCCCCTTTTAAGTTCATATTTAGTCAGTGATGTGCTGATCTCGAGTTTTTCCATTTGACTTCATTGGGACTTGCAAAATGTTTAGCAAATATGAAAACGAGGTCATTTTTATTTAGGACCCTAACTAAGGACTTGTTTGCCTAACTTTAGGTACTCAAAGTCAAAAACTTTGACTTAGGATATTGTAGAATCACATTGGTAATCTGCAGTTAATGACAGCATTTATTGTTAAAATTCTGTTTAGTCACACTTTCATTTTCTCATTTTAAATTTTAATATTTGTCAACAAGTAGGAATTAAGTGAAGGATAATTGATTAAAAAAATCCTGTTGCACATTTTAGCTGATACAGGTGTGTTTTGACCTGTTCTGTTAGGGAAGAATCTGTGTTATTTTTACTACCAGCATATTCTCCAGTAATTTGTGTACATTCTTACTGTACAATTAAAATGAACAATTGCTGCTGAGTCTTTGACGAGAAGACACATTAATACATATATTCCTCTGATTCAAAGAACAAGTTCTAGGTCACTTTTTTTGAGGCTAGCAATTTTTGGGGGTATTCTTGTTTTTACTTTTTTGATTTAACTAGTGGAGTGGTGTCCTTTCTCTGTCCATCTTGAAGTAAAATAAAGCAGATCCCTGATTCATTATGCATCATGTTGGAATGTATTGTTAAACTTTAAGTTTTCACAAATCTACTTAAGATATTTTACTAGGTATCATTTTAGCTGGGTCATATACATATATACATTATATTATACTCTCAATGTATGCAGTACAAACCAAAGCAAACTATGCAGGAGAAAGCACAAGACCTGCATTAAATTAGGCATGGAACTGTTTTCTAATTAATCAAATTATTGATAAAGTTCAAGTTTTTTTTTTTGTAACTTAATCTCCCATTTTCTGTGCAGACATTCACAAGACTAGATTTGTCGTGCCCTTTGTGTGAATACATACTATGATTTCAGCTTGTCAAGCTTATAACACACAACATTTAGGCCCAATACAACAAGGCATTTAAGAGGTTATCTACTGAAGTGCCACTAAAGTTCACATGCCTGCTTGTGTGAGGTTTAAATGTTTCACAGTTCTAGAGCCTTAAACCAACAAAGTCCCAGTGGGGTCAGTGGAATTCTCTGTGGGTATAAGGGTCCTTGCACTGTAAGGTGTTTAGGGTATGACCCATTTTCTTCTTGGAATACCTGACATATTTGTAGGTGGAATAAAATAATAAATAACATGAGTAATGCAATCTGTCATTTCATGTCAGTTTAGTAACTCATGTAGTTAAGGTGCTAAAACACGTTTTTCAGAAGATAAATATCATGCATAGTGATTGGTATGAGCTCATATAGGAATATATTGTGCTCTTATTTTTAATCTTCAGCGATCAGTTAGAGTTCAAATTTACCAAGTACCAAATTTGGCTTCAGTGATGGTCAACATGACCAACTGGTTTCTGCTGGAATTTATCTGTTACTTCTGTAGCAGGAGGTTTTAACAAATTATTACTGGAATCATGAACTTTGTGTGTGTGAGAGAGTACACGAGAGCAAGATTTTGTAAAGAAAATACAGCGACCAGTACAAGATATTTGAAATATCTGTTAAAACCTCCATGAGACAAGGTATAAATTTGAAGTATATATTTGGAGTGTTTAATAATTTTTTGGAGTGGAGAATAATTATCTTTATACAGTTTTTCAATAATTTTTATTGTAAAAGTCCATGTGACTCTTGCACATGTGATTTTTAAGATTTACCCAACAGGATTACCTTATAAATTTGGGGTTTATTTTTAGCATTTTAACAGTGTGCAAGAAAGAGCATAATAAACAGTACTTTTCACCTTCATAGTATTTCTAACTTAAGAATTTTTAACTTAATCCTCCTAGAACTCCAGAAAAGTGTTACTTTTTAGGTATTGCCAGAGTACCCCAACTGAGGGTCAGAGAGACTGGTTTAAGATTATACAATAAATTAAGGGCCAGTGGAGACACAGAATAGAGATGCACAGTTGCAGGTCATTTTCCAGGTACACTATTTAGTAGAGGGACATGAGTAGTTGGATTTATTCTGATCAGATGGAAGTCCTTAGCATATTTGCAAGCAAGACATTGAACAATGCACGCAGATGCAAGTACACATTAACAAATTGCTGCACAGTGAAAGCCACATGTTGGGCATCCCTGAAATAGAATCTTGGGGTCAGATTCTTGGCTGGTGGAAATGGTCACAGCTTCATCAAGTTGATAAAATTTATTTTGGGGGCACTGGGGCAACTCAGACAATTTCAAACGTGACTTCAGGACTTTTAACTCCAACTGCTATCATTATTCCCTCTTGTCATTTTTATATCAATGCTGCTTAATTTAATAAGGAGGATAGGGTATCATGACCTATAATGTACGAGAGAGTACATTAATGAACACCTTGCCAATTTATGCATAATATTATGAGTTGGGAGAATATTTTATATTCTGTCTCTCTAAACTGGCTGCCAAGGTTTTGTGAAGATTTGCAAAATGAAAGGTGTGTAGAATAGATTTAATAGTGGCTAGTTCTACTTAAAGATGATACATGTGTTGTATTGGAATGTTTATTGAAAGAAACTTTAAAAGTATGAAAATGTAGATTTTCATAGCATCTAAAATCTAGTACATTCAGCCATGAGTAACAAACTAAGCAATTAGGCAAGCTTCTTCCCTTCAATCTGTTTTGAATGAAAACTATATAATGTTCATCATGTAACTGACAGTATCTGAATACTGAATACAAGTTTAATCATGAAAGATTTTTTTCCATTAAGTTGATAACAAAGTCCTTTGTAATAAAAGGATTTTTGTCAGTCTTTCATGGTTTAAGAATAATTTGGCTATGTTACATTCTCCTTATATAGACTTATACAATGACATTTAACCTTATTTGATACTTAATAGAAATCATAACATTATATAAATGTATTAGTACCCTAGCATTACCAGGTTTAGTAGGTAGTACTGTAGTATTAGTGTTGGTGGTTTTGAGTTTCCTTTTGAAATGTGATCAAGGAAGATAATGTGGCTGTTGAGAGGGGAAAGGTGGGAGACTATTTTCTATTTATTCATTAATTGGACCAAGAAGATGGACTATTGTGGTCTTAAAAAAAAAAAAAAAAAAAGATTGTTTGTTTATTTTGTAATATATATTCCTCAGTCGTAGAGGACAATAGTAGGTGAAACTAGTGGTCCATTTAGTTCAGCGTAATGTCTGATCCTGACCTTAGGATCCTTTTAGGAAGAAGCAAGGAACTCTAGAGAGGACACCTGTAGAACAGCTTGCCTAAAGGACAAGCTGTTCCGCCAAAAATACTTTTATATTTTGAAGGGAAAAGTTACCTCACTGATTTAAAAAATATATATTTTCTCCAATTTTTAATCTTTTATTATGTACTTGAATGGGGTATTTTCATTATCCACAACAACGTAGAATATTCAGTCTTACTAAGCTGTTAACTGAAGCTGGCTTCCCACACGCTACTGGGGATGGGAGGAGCCCAGTCGGGTCTGGACTGGCCAGCAGAAGCGGCGGTGGCAGAGCCTGGCTGGGACGAGCCCGGCCAGAGCAGCAGGGGCTGAGCTGCATTTTCCCCCTGCCTGCACCAGTCAGTCCTGAGCGGCATATGGCTCCACCGCCATTTCTCCTGGCCAGTGCAAACCCGGCCAGGCTCCTCCCATCCCCAGTAGCAAGTGGGAAGCCAGCTTCAGCTGTGTGCTGCTCCAGATGGGACAGACCTGCCTGGGTCAGCACCAGCCAGCAGAAGTGGTGGTGGAGCCATGTGCTGCTCGGGACTGACCAGAGCAGGTAGGGGAAAAGTGCAGCTGAGCCCCTGCTGCTCCAGCTGGGTTCATCCTGAGGTTCATTTAATGTTTGTAAAATGCTTGGAGACCCCCATGTAGATGCACTGCATAGAAATGCAAAATATATTTTGACTTATTTGGTTGGCACCTTGGGCTGAGATTTTCAAAGCTGAGTCGAAAAGCCAACTTCCATTAAAATGAATGGGATTTAGAAGGCTCCAAGTCTTTTATGACAACTTTGTAACATGCCTATCTACCCCTTTTTGCAAATCTCAGCCAAAGAACGTAAGAGCTTCTGAACATAAGAGCATAAAAAGTGCCATGCTTGGTCAGCCCCATGGTCCATCTAGCTCAGTATCCTGTCCCGAACAGTGGCAGAGGTGGATGCTATAGAGGGAGAGTTTTGAACTGGTTAGACCCATTTCATTGTCACTTCTTGCAACTTCATTGGTGTCAAAGGTCCTGTGACATCACTTCCTGTTGTGATACCACTTCCTGTGAAGTCTTTGAATATGGCTCACTGGCCCACTGGGTGATAAAAAGTTCATGATCCGGCCCCACATTCAAAAAGGTTGGATACCCCTGCTGTAGAGCATCTTCAAACAACTGAGCTTCTGCATCTCCCTTCATTTTGTCTGCTTCCCATTCTGTCTGCCTGATGTTCTGAATGGCAAAGAATCACTCTGCTGGTGCAATCCATGCTCATTTGTTGTCTCTGGAGTGTCTCAAAGTCCCTTTCAATCTTGATTAATTGTTACATTTGGAGATGAGAGAGATGGCATCAGCTAGATGAGCCTGACACACTGTTTATTATAAGTCAAATCAGAAAAAAAAACTTACAAAGGAACAGGTTCTCCGACAGCAATGCAGACATGGGAACAAAGCTCATGTGCCTCTGTTGTAGCTTCACATAAGGATGCAACAGTCATCCCCCTCCTGTTCAAGGTTACTATGTTTCCCTCTTCTTGAAGAATATTGTTTGCTTCATAGAATAGTAGTAAAGAAACTTGCTCTCTATTTTATTAGTAATTAGCAGCTAGGAAACAAGCAATTAACACTAAAGAGAGCAATTCTTGTGCTCAAGGGAAATTTACAAGACACTGTCAAAAGATGAGCCTGGGAACAAAAATTAATTAGCCTAGACAGTAAGACATTAAGATACTAAAAACCAAGGATTTAACATGGTCTGCCGGCACACATTCAAATAATCTGAGAGAATTCTACTAGGCTTGTTTTCCTGGTAGAAAAAACTTACCTAGACATTTGACTATCTTGCATCAGATATCTTGGTGTGCTCTACAGGCTCCCTCAGTGTTCCTGGAGACGGGTGGCAACAGGGCATAAGGCAGCCCTGTTTGGCTGACCCAGGATGCTTACAGCATAGTGTGGGATTGTGAAGGAGGCTTGTTCTGTTCCCTGCTTGGCTGGAGCAGCAGAGTAAACTATACGCTGCCTCCCAGGGGAGTGAGGAGGGGGGTAGGAGCTAAGTACTCTGGGATGCTGGAGGACTGTTTTGTACAGACATTGACTCTCACAAGACAAGCGTTCCCAGGGGTAATTTAACCGTGGTTGTTCCTGGGTTATTTTTCTCCTGGAGTGGTCGTTTTTTGTGGGGAGGGAGCAGGGGGAAGAAAAATCCTGAAAATCTGTACACTCGTGTTTTCTCCCAGGAGAAACTAAATGCATCTGTGTGGCCATAAACATCATGGTCCATTATAACCTACTCGACGCTTGCTAAACTCTCCAGTTCACAGGTGCTAAAATCTCTCTTGAATGATCCTGCTGGCCATTCATAGGTGGCCATCTTTTGTCCATCAGCTATCTAATAATTTCTTTCTTATTTTGTTCTTATTTCAGCATGTTTGACTAGTTATTTTCTATAATGGTAACTTTGTTTATTCTTTATATGCATACTTTCATTATTATACAGGTTTTTAGGTGCCTAACATCAAACCTGTTTCCACTGTTTGTGGGTTTGGGTTACATTGGTTGGGATTTAAGCGTGCAATTGTAAAGGATGGGTGGATCAGCTTTTTGTGTCTACTGCTCCTCCCTTCTAAATCTGTGATGTTTGTAAGCTCATGGACGTTGCAAATGTGAAGTTATACAAAGGTCACTGAAAGGACAGTCCTCACTGTGAGCAGCATGGAGGTCTGCAGTGGTGTAGCCCTCAGCAAGTGTGTGTGGGGAGCGGGAGAAATTCCAGATAGGATGCACAGGTTCAGGTGGAAGCCTGATAATGTAGCTATAAGGGCTGGAAATCTCTCAAACTACCACTGAAGTCGGTCAGAGCCTAGAAGAGCCGGAGTTGGGATTGGTGAAGAAGCAGCAGTAATGCCTGGTGGAGCGGCAATTCCCAGCAGTGATCGCTAGTAGCACTCCCCAGCATCAGTGTGGCAGCAGCTCTAGTGCAGGCCTCCCGCTCCAACACTTTGTCTGGCGTAGGTGAGATCCTGGAACAATGACAAGGGCTTGGGAGTGGGCCTCCCTTTGCAGCATTTGCAGCTTTGACTGACTGTGGGTGAATGGAGTCTTCAGACGGCAGCCCATGGTGAGTCTCCTGGCCACCAGTAGAGTTCTTGTAAAAGCTGTTTGTGTGTGTATTTTGAGCACAGTGTATATATTTTTGCTTGAATGTCACCTGTAGTAGAAATTTGAGAGCCTCATATCCTGCATTCAGCTAGTAGGGAAACTTTTTTCTGCAATCTAAATTTTGGTAATGCAGCTAGATCCAAGTATCTGGCCATTGCAGATCCTGAATTCTTGAAGAATTTTGTTGAATTGGATGTACTTATGGAAGTGGCTTTGAATTGTTCTTTGCTAACTGTTCTGTGCAGAGAATATACTTGAGAAATGCAACTACCGTTTCGTCATTGTCCGGCAAAGATAAGGGAGATGGGATAAAAAAAATTAGTCATATTTTTTTATTCTTGTCTACTCTGTTACATTTGTAAATGATAGTAATCTCAGTGACTCCAGCAATTGGCATTCCTGCTTGTCTGGCTGTGTTGTTAGCGGTATCATCAAAGGCCTGATCTGTCCACAGCTTCAGTATGTGGCTTCTGAAAGTCAGCTCTTCTCCTTTAGCTCATATGCAAAAAAGTATTTGCTTTTCAATGGTGGAATGCATTCCCACAGTTTCCATAAGTGCACTTGCAACAGATGCAACAATATGTTTTTTTTGTATTGCATAATGGATCTGGGTAAGTACAAACCAAGTCTGAAGTTAGAGTCATCCATAGTACCAACTGTAAGTAAATGCAGGATCAAGGAGTGTGAGTAATAGATTATTCATGGTCACATCTTTCAGTTTTGAAACCGGTCTGTGCAAGCTGTCCAGGACCAACTTAAGGTTCCATGACAGTGTGTAGTCCTCTTAGTAGTTCTGTGTTGTAACAGAGCTTCATTAGTGTCGTTCTGTATCAGTGTTTCTGTATCTTGTGGTGGTTGAGTGCATTACCTGAATGTTTAATGCAGGAAAAAACCCTTCTGCCTCTGACAGGCGTATCAGCAGGCCAGTATGGAGTTCAGCAGGTATGGAATGTATAATGAGTCACATGGGCATGTAAGCAACCAAAAAATGTCATTCTTCATATTTTAGATTCAGAGTTCTAAAACATTTCAGATTTGGGTAATTTGGAGACTCCTGAGCAGTGGCCAATATTAATTTGGGAGTCTGGGGCTGTCCATCTGCTGTTAATGTTTTGTGTGCAGTAAAACATTATCTTATCCACTTCATGTGCCGCTCTCCAGACAGCAGTATGTGGCACAGTAACATCATGTACTTGTGTGAGCTGAGCTCTGTGACCTATGTTAGCAAAACATCTGTCCTTTGTACAATGTCTGCATTGAACTTTTCTTGCGTTATACTTAGTACAGTTTGCAGTGTGTCATAGAGAGATTTTCTTTGCCAATTTTTGTCAGGTTACTTCTGGCTGTTTGCTTGTATTACCTTTGTATTTTGAGTTCCTTGGTTTTAACCTGTATCTGTAGTGGTTGTATGCCTTGGGCAGTGCTTGCTGTACTGAGGCCAATTAGTTTGATTCTGCTGTTTAATAACTCAGTTTGATTAGCAATGGTTATAGCCTTTCTTAATGTCAACTCTGATTCTAGCAGTAGGTTTTCTTTAAAGTAAGTATAATTTTATCCATGAGCTGATGATCTCAAATAATTCCAACAGCTCTATTGCCTGAGTTGGATGTAACAACAAAATTCCTTAAACTAACAATGTATTGATCTGTTGATTTATCTAGCTTCTGGGTGTGTAGGCAGAATTTCTAGTGGTCAGTTGTGATGCTTATTTTAGGCACAAAACTGCCGTGAGTGCAGTAGTATATTTATAAGGATGTATGATCTTGAAGGCAGGTCTGCTGCTCCAAGGCAGTGTATGAGCCTTTTCTCCTTCCCTAGCTTTCTGTCATTTATAGTAAGGATGTAATTTTCAAAGACTCAAAGTCAAGAATAAAAGATATTGCAGGTTTTCCTGTGCATGGCAGGAAAGGTATAGGTGAATTTGAGAGCAGCCGGGGCAACTTTGTCATGTAGCCGAACTAAACAGACTGTTTGTTATGCCAAAATCAGGGCAATTCACGCAGCTGGAGGTGTCACAAACCTGTTGGTGGAGAACCCCTAGAGCTGCGAGTTTCTCCCTGCTGTCCTGCTGCTTGTTGCAAGGAACAGACCAAGTTGTTATCTTAGGATAACTGCTTATCCCTGGAAACCTTAGCTCTACTGCCTTTATACTGGACCTTATGGATGCAGCAGGGGAATCTCTGCCAGTCTTAGGTGACCTCCTCTTTGGGTTGTGGAAGAAATTTTTAGGTCCCCTTTTCTGTAGAATGGAGAATCCTGGATTATCAGTTACCCAGAGATCCCTCTCTGCCACAGGCAACCAGTAAGGTGACAAAATAACAAGAGGAAAAAATACAAGAAAAATTGACCATAGGTTTGGAGACAGGAAAAACAAGACCAGTACAGTTTCTTACCTTCTCTTCTGGCTATACCCTAGCCCTCCTGAGGTACCTGTCAGTATTTCCTGCTAATTCTGCTAGCCCAGATTGCTGGGGACCTTGAACCTGGGATCAGAGACCCTGATTCTATCATAGATGGACCTTAAAACGCATCCCAGCCAAACCCCATCTCCCCCATCAGCATTACACTAATTGCTTGTATAGTAGAAATCTCCAGAAATTTTTCTTCCTGGGACATCTGGCATTATTCTGCTCAGAGAGGCCATTTCTACAGTTGTTTTCCCCATTACAAGCACACAGAAACTTGGGTGCCCTTCCCACCAGTTGCCCTTTCTGTCTGTGATTGGGAGTGGCATTTGTCTTTGCTCTGTTATCAGAATAGCCAGTTTTTTAACAGGTTTGCCCTTCTTTAATGATCAAAATCATAATAATATACATAGACAACATAGAATAAACTATGCAATGATAAAAACAACATAAATGGATACAGCATAGTACTGCCTTTCCAGTGAGACTATGTATGCTATATTAGTACAATGCAACAGAAGAAAATTTGCGTGACTCCCCATAAACCCCCAAACCAGAGTGGGTTCATGATGGTAAATACTTGCATCCACATAGGTACAGGAACAGATGAGATGAACCACATCAGGGGACAACAACTACGTCTATCATGCTGGTGTTCTAGTCTGACCTTGGGGAAGGGCTCTCTAATGCCCAGGGCTGGCACTACACTACCACAAGGCTATCAGTCCTGAGGATTGTCTAAAATGGGGTATTTAATTGATTGCTAATATCTTTATATAGGCTAGCCTAGAAAGGCGTTTTTGTTTTGTTTGTTTGTTTGTTTTTTAAAGAAATGGTAGCAAAACAGCCTTAATATTACTTTCGGTCCTCTGATATTCTTGTTTCTGCAGTTTGACTTGTGAACCATCCATGGCATGGAGTCTGTGCAGGGCTTAGTGGTCCATTTCTTGAGTCAGAAATAATGCCTCTTGGACCCTTGTCAGGGAAATATTTTTACCTTGGGCTGAAGAACGTTGGAAGAGGGGTGAGTCCCCAGTTCAGTGGCTTGGATCTTGGAAAATGACATTGAGCAATTGTTTATACCTCAGCGTTCAGTTTGGTCTCTTGTGTTGCTCACGACATAGAGGGGAGCTAGGATAAGTACTTTGGGCTGCTGTGCTGCGAGCATGCTGGAATTTGTGTTGTGGGGTATCTCTTTTTAGGGGCCTGTTTTGAGAGAGGAGGTAGGCTAAAGGTAAACTGGCTGAAGTTCATTCTGAGCAACACGAAATAGGTAGGAGAACATGTTAATTTACATTTTTAAGTGACACCTAGTTTCTCTGACAGACCCAGTGGGAGTTCTTTCAATTTCTTGGCCATCTTTGTATTCCCAGGAGATAACAGTAGCTAAAAGCACTTTTTTTATGTCTACTAAGAGATTGCAATCTTTCCTTTTTGGTTTTGGCCTTCATTTTACTCTACTCTTCCTTTTTTTAGTTTTGTTGGGTTACTTGGTCCACTTTGAAGGACACTCGGAAAGTTCTGGCTAGCCTAGAAAAGAGGTGTCTCGTTATTTGTTGTGTGGAGCGTACATCATCCACAGTTATCACTAAGGTAAACCTTAAGATATTTGTTTTTAACTTTTGGACTATATTAAAAGCCAGGTTTGAATTATACTTTGACTTCTGGGGGGAGGGGGGCAAGTGGCAAGTCCACAAAAAAGAATCGGGCTGCTCATCATGATGCCCTAATAACATCTCTATTTTGTCAGGGTCCTACACGTATACAAACACACACGTGCGCACACAGAGATTATTCACACCACAGCTAGTTCTACACACATAGCGCAAGTTTACTTTTAGAAAAACACATATGCTACTTCTAAGCAAATAATAACAAAATACATTAATTGATTAGCCTACCTTAAAATAAAATTGACCCCAGAAGCTGAATATCAGTCTTCTGTGGCTGCTGTCCTGCTTTCCATGAAGTTGATGGATGACGACCTGCCTTCAGCCAGGATGTCACAAAAGGCATCGGATCTCTAGCAGGGGCCATTAGCATCCATGAAGAGGAGCAAAACCAAGGTCTGTGCTCGATGTCATTTGTGAGACTTTATCAGTGTCATTTATGGCTGAAAAACCATGTTCACATTCAGCAGAAGTGGCAAGGTATATTTTGCTTGCAATTTTAAATTTATAGACTCTTTCTGCTGTCTTTACCATGCAGCTCTTCCAAGTACGAAATTCCTCAAGAGCATCCTGAGTAGGTTCTCCAAGTAGTTTTGCGAAATTGTGCGTTTCATTTTCACCATATAAAACAAGACAATCCTGAGTTTTTGGCCAGAAATATGTATCCAGTGGTTTTAGCAGGTTGATGAGTTCCAAGTTGATGAGACCAGGAATAACGGTCACAAGCTGGCGGAGGGTAGGTTTAGATTAGATATTAGGAGGCGCTACTTCACAGTCAGGGCGGCTAGGGCCTGGAACCGGCTTCCAGGGGAAGTGGTGCAGGCTCCTAGCCTGGGGATTTTTAAAAGGAAGTTAGATGAGCACCTTGCCGGGGTCATCTGACCCCGGTGCTCTTTCCTGCCAAGGCAGGGGGTCGGACTAGATGATCTACCTAGGTCCCTTCCGACTCTAGCTACTATGAAACTATGAAACTATAAGTCTGGGAGCATTTGGCTGGATTATCAGTTACTGTCTGCTAGAATTGCAGGTGATTGATTGATTCCTCCCCGCCCCCCGAGGTGTTATTTAAAGTCACTCCCTTGAACACCTCGGTTGTGTTGCACCGTTCAATTTTTTTTTGTGGATTTTCCACCCTCAGTTTTCATAGCGTTCAAAACTTCCATAGTCAGGAGAAACTTGTGGCGTGAGTCTGTTAAGGGCATGTTTCTTTTCTGAAGTTTCAGGGAAAGGCTTTGGAGTTCACGAAGAACATCTTGACATAGCCAAATAAAATATAAAGCCCCTGGTTGCAAGCCATTTGTACAGTCCACTGTGTTTCTTTTGTTCCCTGTCAGAATGTGAAGTGTTTTCACTTGCCATTTTCAATTTCTGTGCCAGTGCTGGGTAATCTTTCCACAGTGCTTTCACTGTATTAAAGTTGCTTGAAAGCCAGCATATTGTAAACAGTTGACCAATTTTTAAAATATTCATTTAGAGATTGGCTGCAAATTCACCAAGTAATTGTGTGTTTTTTAGTGGGACAGAGTGCAGAGTTTCAAAATAAAAGATTCAAAGTGGTTGCAGCCTGTAACAGCTTTAAGGGAGTTTTGTACTGTAAGTTTGAGCCAGTGGGCAAGGCGATGGATTAATTTTTTTAGCAAGGGGAAATCTTTCTTTAACAGAGTAATCAGTCCTGTTACCTTATCAGTCATTACAAACGCCCCATCTGTGGCAACACTGATCAAGTATTTTTTTCAAATACTCATCATCCAAATCTGATTTGTGAAGATTTTCTTTTAGAGATGTATATACTGCCACTCCAGTTGTGCTGTGCTGAAGCTCCACCAAGTCCATAAAAATATTTTCTATGTTGCTCTTGCCAGTTGCATCAGATCTGAGGTAAACAATTAGGTAGTTTAGGCCATACAAGCTGTTTTCATCAACTGTGATGCTGACACAAGACTGTGCTTTTTAACATTGAAATCATTTTCTTTTCAATTTTGTAGGCTATGTGTTTGATAATGTTTGAACAAGAGTAGTCTCAGCAGTCTATGGAGCCAATTTTTACACCATTCATATCTTGAAGTGAAACTACAGGTTTCATTTTGATAAAAGATGGCCTTTCTTTTGCAATTAGATGTGCAGTTCAGAATACTGCGGCTGTCTCGGTGAATAAATGAGAGCTTAACTCTGAAACCATGTGCAGAAGCACACTTTTCTCCCCTGCGCTGGCGATTCTGACAGCCTTTTGATGAGCAGCGCTATCTCTGTCTCTAAATTTTTTTTCATGTTTGTTTTACAATGGATGTATTCACCATGCCATTCATCCATTCTTCTGATAGGTGAATTCCTTTTTTAGATGAAGTCATTTAGCTTTTTTGCAGATTGTACATCCTAGATTTCCTTCATGAAAAAACAACAACGGATTATGTTCCTTCCATTTCTCCCACTGTTTAGCGTTCCAGGCATTTGGAATTGATGTAGCGCAAGTGGGGTTTTCAGTATCGCTACTGTCGGTGGCTTTTTCTGTTGCCAAACTTTCCCTTAGCTGGCCAAAACTTTCCCTTAGCTGGCCAGTGGAGCTGCAGGTCAGGCTCAAATCAGTTACCACAGCCTGACTTCTGCTATCATCAGAGACTGCATTTGTCATAGGTTTCCTCGTGAAACTGAAATGAGATAAATCTATTTGTTTTCTTTTAGACATTTTTTTAAATAAACAACTTAAGAAGTTTGATGAACCCACAGGATAATACAGTCAACCGTTATGATCCATGACACCAGTTACTTCCAATAGTAAACATCAAGTACATTAAAAAAAAAAAGTGAAACCTCCTCTGAATGTGCAAAATTTGTGTAGCACCATGTGTAGTGCAGCTGATAACACATGCTAACAAGGATTGGCAACCCCTGGCATGCATGCCAGAGCATGGTATGTGAGGCCATTTTCCTTGGCATGCTAGAGGCAGCCTGGGCTCTGGGCAGCTGTCACCAGCCACAAAGCCCCAGCTGCTCGCAGCAGGTGGCTGGGAGGCTGCAAGCAGCCCCGGGCTCTGTGGCAGGCAGCAGCTGCCCAGAGCCCAGGCTGGCTGCAGCTGGGAGGCTACAAAAAGCTGTGCCGCACTCCACAGCAGCAGCTCTGTGCCCGCAGTAGCTGTGCATGCAGCTCCAGCACCCAGCCGGGAAGGGAGCTGAAGACAGTGCAACCCTGGCCCCACTCCTGCTGTCTGCCTGGAAGCACATGTATAGCTGCTGTTGCCACAGGTGTGTGCTTGGTGCTGTGGAGTCTAGCACAGCTGTTTGCAACTCAGATTGCTGCACTGGCTTCCTCGACCTGATTTTGTGGTAACAGCAGCTGCATGTGCACCTTAGGGTGGGTAGCAGGGGAGGGACCAGGATTGTGCTGTCCTAGACCGCTTTGTAACTGTGCCCCCAGAGACACTCAAGCAGCCACCACCATGGAGTCACTACTGGGGCTGTGGAGCACTGAAAATGGTGGCATGCACTTTCAATTAAAGCATATTGAATGTGTTGTAGTTCAAAATGCACTGCCCACTGTTTTCTTAGTACTAATGTGTGCTGCACCACTTATATACCTGCAGGTTGTACCTGATGCAACACCAGGCATGTTAATTATGTGCTCAATTAATTGAGTCTGCTCCAGTGCACCGGAAATCCAACATATTGGAGCAGACTCATGGTATGTGTGTAAGGTTTCCTTTTGGAGACTGCCCCCCCCCCCCCGGTTATGATTTTTAAACCTTATGGTGGGCTCTCATCTCTTACAGGGTGTTCAGTACCTTCCCCGCCCCCAGCTCCTCCGTAATTTGAACTTGATTAAAAGTCCTTTATATATGTCCATATAGTACAGCCATAGACATTCAACAGATCCTAGGTGTGCTGAAATATCAACTGGAAGCATCTAACTCTTCCTGTTCACTATGTAAGGAACTAGTCCTGTGTATTTAATTTTTCAACTAGAACAAGGAACCTGTTTTTAGGTGGGCCGAAGTTTAAAATGAAAGCACTTCAGCAAGTCAGTCTATATGTAAATTAAAGGGCAAAAGGTAAACAAAGCATTTGGATGGGTAAGCAAAACAGTTACCCTGGAACCAGATGACAGTTATAATGGGAGAACCTACTAAAATAATTTCTTTTCTGTCCATATCCTAAATCTTGTAAGCCAGATTCAGTCTGGGAGACATGGTTGAGACCCTGCTCTATGGAAAAGATTTTCTTCTTGGTTGATTAAAAAAAAAAAAGTCAGTTTTGTTGTACAGCTTCAGTAAACTGCTGGCTGCTAAATAACCAGCCATTTTCTCACAAGCATGGTCAGTTTTGCTGGAACTTAGAACATAAATAAGTCTCATTTTTCATATTAGACTTATGAAAAATGAGGCTTACTTTTTAAATAATATTTCATATTATTTAAAAAAATACTTGCCAAGAGAATATAGTCATAGTCAGCATTCTTAAGCAAAAGTTATAATTATTGCAGATGAAATCATTGTCAAAGGGGGCAAGAGGGTACAAAAGCCCCGATGGCTCACCAAAAGTATATGGGAACATCTCCTAACTAAAAAGGAGGCATATGCCCAATGGAAGGGAGGACTATACCTTGGTTGCTTGGGGGTGTAGGGGGCGGTCAGGAAGGCCAGGGTGGATATGGAACTGGGACTAGCTACCCAGGTCAAGGATAACAGGAAGCCCTTTTTTAAATACATAGGGGGTAAAAAGGGTACCAGGTAAGGTGGGGCCTCTGCAAGACACGCTAGGAAATCTGGTCATCACAGCAGATGATAAAGCTAACCTATTTAACAATTTCTTTGCCTCCATATTCCTGAGCAGGGACCAGGTCACCCCTCCCACTGGGACCCCGTAGGCCCCAGGGGAGGTGCACCCAGGCCTAGGGTCATTAAAGATCTAGTCAGGGAACTTCTGGAGGGACCGGACATATTTAAATCAGCTGGTCCAGACTATCTCCACCCCAGAGTGCTGAGGGAATTAGCAGAGGTCATTGCAAGACCCCTGGCATGCTTTACAAGCACTCATGGTGGTCTGGCATGGTGCCAGAGGGCTGGAAAAGGGCCGATGTGGTTCCCATTTTCAAAAAAGGGAGGAAGGAGGACCCAGGAAACTATAGGCCAGTCAGTCTTACCTTGGTCTTGGGGAAGCTTTTTGAGAGAGTTATCCTGGTGCATGTCCACGAGGGGCCAGCAGGGGAGATCATGCTTAGGGGCAACCAACACGGGTTCATTAGAGGCAGATCCTGTCAGACCAACCTGGTGGCCTTCTATGACCAGGTCACAAAATCCTTGGATGCAGGGGTAGCAGTGGACGTAGTCTTTCTGGACTGTAGGAAGGCCTTTGACATTGTCTCTCACCTCATTCTCATTAAAAAAAACTAGGGGACTGTGGTGTTGACAGCTACACAGTCAAATGGGTCACTAGTTGGCTGGAGGGTCGCACCCAGAGAGTGGTGGTGGATGGGTCTTATTCAGCCTGGAGGGATGTGGGCGGTGGGGTCCCCCAGGGCTCAGTCCTCAGGCCCGTATTGTTCAACATCTTCATCAGTGACTTGGAAGAGGGGGTAAAAAGCACCCTGTTCAAATTCACAGATGACACTAAGATGTGGGGGGATGTGGGCATGCTAGAAGGGAGAAACAGGCTGCAATCTGACCTAGACAGGTTACAAGAGTGGGCAGATGAGAATAGGATGGGATGCAAGACTGACAAGTGCAAGGTGATGCACCTGGGGAGGAAGAACCAGCAGCATACCTACAGGCTGGGGAACTCCCTTCTCGTCAGTGCAGAGGCAGAAAAGGATCTTGGAATTACTATTGATGCCAAAATGAACATGGGCTGACAGTGTGGGGAAGCGGTCAGGAAGGCCAACCTTAACTTGTGATGCATCAACAGATGCATCTCGAGCAGGTCCAAAGAGGTTATCCTCCCCCTCTATGCGGCACTGGTCAGGCCGCGCAGATGGAGTACTGCGTCCAGTTCTGGGCACCGCACTTCAGGAGGGATGTGGACAACATGGAGAGGATCCAGAGGAGGGCCACTCGCATGATCAGGGGCAGCAGGGCAGCCCCTCTGAGGAGAGGTTAAGGGACCTGAACCTGTTCAGCCTCCGCAAGAGAAGGCTGAGGGGGGATCTAGTGGCCTGTTACAAACTAGTCAGAGGGGACCAGCAGGCTTTGGGGGAGTCCCTGTTCCCCCAAGGACCGCCAGGAATGACCAGGAATAGCGGCCACAAGCTGGCAGAGGGTAGACTTAGGCTAGCTATCAGGAGGCGCTACTTCACAGTTAGGGTGGCTAGGATCTGGAACCAACTTCCAAGAGAAGTGGTGCTGGCTCCTACCCTGGGGGTGTTTAAGAGGAGGGTGGATGAACACCTTGCTGGGGTTGTTTGACTCCAGTACTCTTTCCTGCCATGGCAGGGGGTTGGACTTGATGATCTGCTCAGGTCCCTTCTGACCCTACCAACTATGAAACCATCACATTAAGGCAGCAATATGAGACGGATGTATTCATCTAGCTATATAGAATAGAGGGAGAAATACAGGATATATTTTCGTATGAATGCAAGTAGAAAACATTTTTTTTTTCATTATCTGATGATTCATCTGTTAGTTTTGTTCTGTCTGTAAAAAGATCAATTCATCATACAACGTACTATTACAATAATGTCAAATCTTTACTTGCCATTTTGGCAGTTGTCCAGATGCTAATTTTGGAGGTCAGCGATATACACCTGCAAGAACAGGGTTATCCCCAACTTCCTCTTTTTTAATTTAAATGTACATTCCTCAAATAAGTTGTGTTTTTGTTTGTTTGTTTTCATGCTACTTTCTGAAACTAGGAAAACTGATTTGATAGTCTGAAATTAAAAACATGCCTAAGATAGGAACATATAATTCTTCATTGCAGTTAGTATAGTAGCAAATGCTATTTAACTCGTATGCAAATTCGTAGCACCATGAAAAGAGTCTTTACAGGAATAATTGCTTTATTACAGGTAGTTCACGCATCTCAGATTTCTCTGCTAAACTTTAAATCAGCCTTGGTTTATCAATGATTAATACTAGCGTACAGTATCAACAGAATTATTCATAATCTAAAATGAATAACTTTAGAAATTGTAATTGTGGGAAATGTATATTCTTTCACAGGTGATCCTTCTTAGTTAAGTAGAAACTGATACTGAAATGCCTATTTTACTATCAGGAATTGTATAATGTGACTTTTGGCTCCCTAGTTGTTAACATGTTTGTTGTCCATCTATTTGTCCGAAGAACCTCTTCAGGCTACCTCTCTTTGTACAGCTGCTTAGATGGAGTCAGTCTGACCTTCGTAGTGCTCCCTGCAATAAACATTTGCTTGCTCTGTTTTCAAAGGGATTATATACTTTGATCCATTATTATTATTTTCTAAGAGTCCCTTGGAAAATGTGTGGCGTGCATTCATTTTAAAAGCTGTATAAATGGAGTTAAAAAGTTGTATCACAATACAGGCAGTCCTTGATTTAAAACGTTTTGAGTAACGTTTCACACTTACAACCTTTATAAATTAACACTCCGTTTCAACTTTCTGATCTCAGTTTTGACTTTACAACACTTGATCCAACGCGATGCCAAGCCAGCGAACAAGTTTGCTGCATCGCCCATCTCCCTGGAGAACATCTGTCCAAACTTCCTCGGATGCTTTCTTTAAGAAAGCAGACAAGACTCCAGAAAAACCTGCAGCCAAGACTCCTGAGAGGACTCTAGCCAAGAACCCTTCAAAAAGTCGAGCCAAGAGCCCTTCAAAATGTCCAGCAAAGTCACCTGAAAGAAGTCCTTCCAAAGCAATGCGATTGCTATTTACAATATAAATACATTCATGTAGCTATATTACTCATCTATAATTGATTAAGTGCAAAATTTTGCGTTATTTTTGGTGAAAATAGGGTATCAGGGCTTGGTTCAGGAACCAATTCTTCATTTATAACATTGTTTCCAATGGGAAAAATCAGTTCCGACTACCATGTTTCAACTTAAGATGCGGGAACCAATTGTGTCGTAAGTCCACATTGTATGTTCAGTGTCCACATTGTTGAATTTGGATTAGTTACCGTATGTAGCTGTCAGGAGTCTCAGCTAGCTTCTTGTGTCCTGTCATCACTAATATGGTCTGTTCTGTACATCATGTGATATTACTTGTTAGGAGTCATACTATATAAGATTACATCTTCAGTTTCTGCAGTATCCATATCAAAACATTTAAACTGATGGCAAACTGCAGAACCGTTCCGGTGGAAGTCACCAGTTTAGATATCTCTTCTGAGGTAATAAACATTTAGAACAACTTCACAGCAGATTCTCCTCATAGAATAGTATTAGTTTTGAAGAGAGCTTTTTCTGTTTTAAAGAACACACTGTCTTCAAAAAATAGGTTTATCAGGGAAGATAGTATAAGAGCAGTATAGCTTATACAAAGATCCAAAAAACATCTAGACTACCATTGCACTGTTAAAAGAACAATTTAAAGTTGTGTTTGAAACACAAAAATAGATTATAGAAGTTTTAGGATTGAATCTCTCTTCCTTCCCCCCCCATACCCCCACCCCAGAAAAACCAACAGCAAAAAAATGTGCTCCTGGTCTGTCCTCCTTAACTCAAGGAATCTTAAGTTATTTGGCAATTTGGAGCAAATATTTGTGTTTCAATATACAGGTTTGTATTTTGAAGACTGAATTTGGATCAGGTTTAGGTCCTTTGCACAAAGCTTTGTGAGGCTTCTGCCCCTCTTAAAACTGTGTATCATTATCCTCTCCCAGCATTTTCTCTGCTTTTCCATCAGCCCAGTTTCTCTGAATAGTTTTGTGAGTTTCTAATTTCTGTTGACCCTTCTTTGTGCACCAGTACACTAAGAGATGGAAGTGGAGGACAACAGTAAAGGATAGTTACTGTTTAGCTCCCAGCATCGGATGGAACTTTGTGAAGAATTAATACAATTTGACTGGTGCATCTGAGAGTTTAGGCAAGATGGATCAATTGCCCAGTGTTACAGTGTACTTGGCATACTTTCTAATGCCACTAATATATGTAGAGGATTTTTTAATCATTTGCCTTTTTTGGGGCCAGTAGGCTGTCAAACTGAAATGCATGAGCACTGCTGTCAGTGGATCAAGTATGGACTCCTTACTATGACCTCATAGATCTCCATTCGTATATGGAACACGGTTTTGCCACCATTGATCTATGTTATTCAAACACAAAATTTAGTTGTGAAAGTGATTCTTGATTTAAAATGAGAGGACCATTCATATACGTGGCCATATTTTTAGAATCATAGAAAATAAGGTTGGAAGGGTCCTCAGGAGGTCATCTAGTCCAACCCCTTGCTCAAAGCAGGATCATCCCTAACTATATCATCCTAGTCAGGGCTTTGTCTATGTCCTTTCCATAGTGGGGGGCCCAAAACTGGACACAGTACTCAATATGTGGCATCACCAGTGCCAAATAGAGGGGAAAAACGGCTTTCCTTGATCAGCGGGCAGTGTTCCTAATAATGCAGCCTAGTATGTCATTAGCCTCCTTGAACTGTTAGCTCACATTCACCTCCTTGTCCACTGTAACCCCCAGGTCTGTTTTCTACAGAGCTGCTGCCCAACCAATCGGCCCTTAGCCTGTACCGGTGCATGGGATTGTTCCGTCCCAAGTGCAGGACTTTGCACTTGTCCTTATTGAATCTCATGAGATTTCTTTTGGTCCAACTGTCCAATTTTTTGAGGTCTCTCCGAATCCTAGCCCTACCTCCCCAGCACATCTACTACCCCTCCACAGCTTAGTGTCATCTGCAAACTTGCTGAATGTTCACTCCATCCAATCTTTTAGGTCTTTGATGAAGATTTTGAACAAAACCAGTAGTATGTATGGTTTCTGTATATATTTTTTGCTTATCCCTTTACATAATTTTATGTGAGAAATTGTTATCAAAGGCGATTATACCTGAGCATTTTTTTTTTAAGTGAAATTATAAAAGAAAACCATATTTTGGGGGCTTCCTTGTAAACTAAAAACTAGATATACTCCAGTAAATATATGAGAACTCGATCACATTTATCTGTTAAAAAAACTTAACAACCTGTTACGTTCTTTGTTAAAGTCAGTATTGTATTTTGTTCTGTAATTATGGAATTATTAAATAAAACCATCCTACAACCTATGTTGAAAGAACATTTTTATCTTGCAGACTTGGAAGTTGGGAAATACTGACTTTAATCCTAATTTGGTCTGCTTTTTCATCTATTCTCTGCACTGTGTGGCAGAGTTCTCACTGAGAAAAATAGTATGTGATTTTATTTTTGTAACTGAAGATAAGTCTTAGTGCGTATATGCAAAGGGAGTTGAGGCTCTGAAGGCAACCAAGTGTGGCATTTCTTGCTTACTGGCATCTCTGGTATGTTCCTGCAGAAACGCATCCTGCCCCATTTACAACCCCAGGAAATGCAGCGGTAAAGCAGCTCTGGGGGCCTCCCCTTGCATTCTTTCTTGAATGGCTTGAGTGGGTGCTGGAAGTAACCCCAGAGTGGCTTTACCTGCACTTCTTCAATTTGACATGTGCAAATGAGAGCAAGTGGGGCAGCTTGAGTGATCTTGTTGAGATGAGCTGAGATTGCTATTCAGATACACTCATAGAATCCTCAAATGAAGAGGTTGTTTTGTGGGGTCACATGTTCCATCTTGGGGTAGGACAGCTCTGGGATTTTTTTTTTACTACCAATGCTATCTCTAGAGACTTGCAGTGCAGTAGCTTTGGGAATAGTATGGGTCCAACATTAGAATGTTCATGTCGTTTAGTGTTTTGGTATGCATGCAACACAAGCTGCAAAAGGGAAATAAATGGTGTATAGATATAGCTATAGATTTATCTAGATAAATAGTTCATATTACAGCCAAATCTGACAAGAATATTATGGAACAAATGAAAAGTATCAAAGACCTTGGCTTTTCTTGTGAAGAATTTCAGATGTCTACTACAAACAGTGGAGGTGTACTGGCTTTCGAGAAAAAATCCCAATAACTTCATGATGGAAAGTGTGATATAACTTTTAAATATAAGATCTGCTTCTCTTCTAATAACAAGTAAGTACAATTAAAAATTGTTGCCGTTTGAGAAATTGTGATTTCCAGTAACATGCATTACCACAACAAGAAGCCAACATAAGTAAATGGGTTTTATATCAAAGCGTCCAAATCATTACATCTCCTTACATTGTGGATTCATGTTGCCTTTGCATTTGAAACTGACATAATGAACCAGGAGAGGAAAAAACTAAAAATCTTCACATAGTAGAAGAACTCCAAAAATTAATAGCATTAATTTCAGTAATATTTATCTTTTGAGTTTTTCCTTTTCTTTTTCAGGACAAATGCCAAAATGGTTTGTACAAAAGCAGTTACGTCAATTATATCTACAGGATGCTACTACACTTTTCAGATTGCTGTGTATTTGGTAAAACAACTTAGGCTCAGCAAAGCTTTAGGTATGGAAATGAAGAACCATGGCGGATTCCTTGATCAGTCCTTTCCCAAACTTCAGAGGGCAAATGGTTCTGTCACCTAACCTTTCTAAGCCTGTGTCTTAAAATGTCACTTCATAGCTGTGCTCTCTTTTGGTTAATTTCGTTCAAGCACATAAAAATATTCGCTTTTTGCTCAGACTCTTCATACTTCAAAGCCTTCTATTAAGGAGATACAGAATAAAATCTCTAAAGAGGTGACTATGGTTAATAGACACAGAGTTAATTATTCATGAGACTTGGAGTCTAGGGGGAAAAAATAAACTCTAGAGATATAAGTTGTCGGAACATGTCTATAAAATAATTCAGGTTGCTTATAAGCAAGTTCTAAATGTCACTTATGGTATATATTTGCCGGAAATTTCTATATCAAGATTCCATAAGTTATATTTTGTCCATATACATAGTGCACGTGTTGTGTTTTGTTTTCTTTTCTTTTTTTCTTTCTCTCTATGGCAGTTTGGTAGTGAGAGAGTGATTCCCAGGGCTGTCCCCAAGGGAGATGTGTGTGTGGGGGGAAACGGGACCTGGGTTAATTGCCCCATGCTTTGGCCACTTGCCACCCCCTCCCTCCCACTGTGCCTGGGCCCTGTACAGGCTGATTTGCCCTGGGGCCCGCACCTTGCTGCGGTCTTCTCTGGTGAATCCTTCCCAACCTTAAAAAAGCTGGCTACTATGATACATGATGTCTACAGTGCAAGCTTGTTGCCCAAGTCTTTAGTTGCTTCAATACAAGATATTATCAAATGAACTTTGCTTCTTACAAGGGGATTAGGAAGAGTTTCCTTGAATATTGACACTTAAATAAATGCTAATAAACGCTGTAAATTTTGAGTACAGTTTGGCAACTGTTATTTCCCCAGTTGATAAACAACTAAGAGCTGTACTGGTGAGTTTATCTTGTTAGTGTAGCTGCACAGTGAGTGTGTCTTAGGGCTGCACTGCTGTGCTTCTGTGCCTTGGACAACTGTATGGTGCCTAGGGAAATGCCAACTCCTGCTGTGCCCATTGTGGTGATAGTCAGGCACTGTATGGCTGTAGCTGACTGTACCATGACAGCAATGGCTGCTTTTGTGTACCCCACAAAGGCAATGCCCAGGGTTGCCTCCTCCTCCCCCCAGTTACGATACTGGTGTTTTGTACAGTGCAAATTGGTGAAACAGGCCTTTAGAGAAGTTCTGCCTCATTTTACCTGCTAAGAGGCTTTTTGATTCCTGTTATAGGTTCTGTTATAGGCTGAACAGCTGCTTTGTCACAGATACTGCAGGAAGCAAGACCATCAGTAAGGTACCTGAACTAGGCCACAGCTTTATTAAGTAACACATCTGGGAACCATCCAGCAATAACTGATCCAGGGTAGATCATTACTACTTTGTCATCCAGTCAGTCACCTGCACTATTTCTGAGGCTATGTGTGAGGAGGAGTTGTTGTGCTCTAGTAAGCATGAGAAGTCCCATTTTGTGCCTTTAGGAGAGGCCTCCTCTTAATCCGCTTCCAATTCCAAGAACCCTGGTATCACACTTGGTACTGGTCAGTTACCTGCTTTGAGCTGTGCAAGAGGGTGAATTTTACAACCCACCTTCCAGGGTCCTGAGTGGGTAAAAATAATCTTCAGTAGGGTGAAATTTGGCTGTAAAAAAACCAAACCAAACAAACAAAAAAACCTTTCCAACCTTCAAAATGTGCCTAGTATGATGCCCACTGGGAGCAGGGGAGTGGGGGAGGGGAGAGAGGAAGCGATAGGGGGCGGAGGAAATGCCCAGCATGTCTCTATAAATTCTATGGGTAGGAGGAAAGAAGGGGAAATTGGTGTTTGTGGGGGAAAAAAAATACTCCCTTGGTTTCTGAGGGAGATTTTCCTTAACTTTCTCAAGGATATAGTCTCCTTCATCTGCAATTGTATGAAGCCTCCTGTCAGCTCTTAACATTCTACCTCTAGATGGGCCTATAGGCAATGGCCCTGAGAAAAAGAGTATCTGTAAACGCCACCAACCATGAAATAGTCCTAGGAGACATTGCACATTGGATGTAAACCTCTGAGGTACATTAATTAATGCATCTAGGCTATAATTAGGGGAAGAACATTGAAAAATTATGTTCTCTCCTCCCTTGTTCAGAAACACAATCCAGACTTGTCCCAAAGAAATGGTCAGAAGAATGTAATGAGAGCCCATCTCCCATCTTACTTAATTGTGGAGCCACATTAGACCTAGCTGTAACCTAGTCCTTTGTAAGTAGCTCCTGAATGCATATTGGTAACTATAGCTATAGATCCAATGTAAAAGTGTACACTGTTATGGTTTGTCAATCAAAATATTATTGTTCAGAAGAATTCGTTCTTGGATGTTACCCTGGTGGCATCAGCTATATAAGTGAGGGCCAGAAGGCATGTTACGACTTAAGCCCTATATAGGTTTCCCTTGATTTATGTGGGTTCTGTATATATGAATTCGCTCTTATGCGATGATCCTTTTTATACCCTAAATTAATTATATGCAAGGTAAATCTTACGTGATTGGCTCTGGGGCTCTGCTTGTCTTCGCTAACCTCAGCCCCTGGACTGCTGTACCATGGTCCAAGCAGGTGGTGTCAGCTGCTCCTGAGGCTGCTGCAGCAGGGGCTGGGGTGAGTGGGGATTAGTGGAGGCCCGGGGGGCAGTGAGGTGAGTCTGTAGGTGGAGGGTGCAGTGCAGCCTGTTGGCCGCTCCCGGGGCTGCAGCTGGGAGCAAAGCAGAGAAAACTAAGTGGGGGCGCGGCCCTTGTTGCTACTTGCACCCCGGGAGGCCTGTAGGCAAGGGGGCTGTGCCAAGCTCTTCCTGGGGGGGGGGGTACGTGCCCCTGGATCTGCAACACAGGAGGACAGTAGGCTGTTGCTACAGGCTGGGGCTGGGGGTGGCACCGGGCTCTTCCTGGCGCTCAGGGCAGGCCATGGCGATGGGAGCAGGGCTCCTGCCACCCCAAGATTCACCATAGCACCCCTCCCCACAACCTGCCCTCCTGGTGCTGCCACCGACTGCCGGGAAGAGCCTGGTGCCGCCACTGGTCCCAGCCTGCAGTGGCAGCCTGCTGTCCTCCCATGCAAAGATCTGGGAATATCCGCTCCCTGGGAAGAGCCCGGCGCAGGCTCATAGCCCACCAGGTGTGCACATAGCAGTAAGAGCTGCACCCACTCAGTCTCCTCTGCTTTGGTCCCTGCTGAACTCCTGGGAGCAGCCGATGGGCTGTGCCACATCCCTCCCTCCGTCACCGCTGTGGGAACATATCCCTTTTTGTTACTTTATAAACTGGGTTCATTTTATGCACAGTTTTCTGGGAACACATTTAACACACAAATCGAGGGAAACTTGTACCCCCTCCCCAAGCACCACTCTAATCCCCTTCCCCTGTCCAGTGTTCTGCTCTTCTTTCTGCTCCCTGCTCAATCTGCTACTGGGAAGGGAGCAGGGAACAGAGACCATGATCTCTGGCATGTTGCACACAAGCTACCTATGCCATGTGTGGCACTCATGCTGCAGGTTGCTCACTCTTGAGTAACAATGTAGGTCGTGTTCTGTTGAACAAAAAAGATGCCTTTCAGAGCTTACCATTGTCAGAGCTGCAGGTGTGTTAAAATGTTGCATGTCCCATGCAGCTTCCCCTTAGGATAAGGAAAAAAAAAGTTAATTAAAAGTGTTCCTTGCAGGAGTTAATTTTCTGTATCATAATATAATAATGAATATTTTTTTTTTGCTGTTGCTAGTGTTAATAGCTGGGGTTTCCTTTAAACTGAGTTTGCAGTAATGAGCTTTTCTTGCATATGCTTGGTGTTCAGATATGTACCACCTCAGATGTCAATCAGGAAGGTTGTTGATAGGTTAAAAGCAACTGGATTAATAACTGGGAAAACTTGATTTTATTTTTGGTTGTACAATGGATTTCCTGTATGAACTTGTGTTAGTCACTTAGTCTCCTTGTACCTTGTTTTTACCACCTGTTAAACTGAAGTGATAAACTTCCAGATTCAAAAAACAATATGAACCTTTGTTAGCTAGTTTTGGGAGACCTTTATTAGTTTTCAAGGGAGAGCTCCCTAGAAGCATTAATCTAGGCCACTATAATTAGAAACAGGGATTTAAGTTCCTTTTAAATGTTTCTTAATTTTCATTTTAATTTTGTGCTTCTTTCCTTTTTCATTTACCTACTTGGAAGTCTTCCAAAATATAGACCACCTAGCCCCTTTGCAGATTTATCAGAAAAAATGCAAATAAAAAAAATCAGGACATCACGTACTCAAATATATGGTACATGATCTGCCAAAATTCCCCCAATCATTGCCAGTGTTGGTGGATGTTTTCTTCATACAGGTTGATATATCGGGCCCTGAATATACTTGTTGGAGAGGGCACTGATATTTACTTTAATGTTTTGTGATTATTTCACTTTTGTATCCTTGGCCCACTTATTTTATGGCAGCTAATCTTTAGACTGCAGCATGCATTGCTATTATGGTGGGGATAACACAACAGCAGTTAAATTAGCTAATGCCTTGGAACATTTTAAATTTTGCTTATCTGTTATATTCATATGCAATTGTTTAAGCTCACACACAAGATGTCACACCCCCACAGGAACACATATGGAAGAATAAACATTTTCTATATGCTTTTGACACAGTCTGTCTGTTTGCCTGTAATTTTCATGCTCTGCTGAAAAAATAGAGGTTTTGCTGAGTTATAGAAGAGAGTTTGAGAAATAATTATGATTGCCCAGAAAATACCTACTTTCTATATATAATCTTCATTTCATAACCATTTTTGCTTTGAGGATTCAGATGTGTTTAATCTGAGATTTGATTTTCAGGCAGAATTATCTTTCTATTTTTGTGTTTCACTACATTTTGTTGACAGACCATTTTCTGTCTCTCTTCTTTCTGTGTTCATTTTTATGACTATGAGCTCTCATAATTTTTGGATATTCTTTATTGTATCCTAACTCTTCGGAGTTAAGATAATACATACTTGCCTCTTTAATTATGCTTTGCTTCTCTTAACTGGCATGTGTATTTACTTTTGTTTCTTTTAAGTTATTTAACCTTTTTTATCCCTTTTTGTCTATGTGCGGTGTGAATTTCAAATATACTATTTCTAATGTTGAAGTTGTGATGAGATGCTTTCTTATTGCTGTTCTCACAAACTAAGAGAAGGGAAAAAGAAAGCTTCTTAAAAACATAGTTGCAAATATTTCACAGACCCAGATACATTACCAAATACATTAACAAAGAAAGAAAATAAAATACATTTAGCAAGGGATCATTTTTGATGTAATGCATGATTATTTTGTAAATGTAGGTCAGGTCTCTCAACAAAATTATATTCAAATCAATACAGGTGGTCTCCACCAGGAAAACATATTATTAGGTTTTAGAATGTTTTCACTCATGTGAACACGTGCATCTCTCTTTTCAGCTTCATCACTTGCTCTTTCAGTGCATGACCCAAGGATGGACACAATGCCAATTTGTGTTAGAAGACTAAAGTGAGGAAGAACTTCCTATAAAAAAAAAAAAGTAACTGCCTTTAAAAAGATAAGTCAAAAGTTTTAGAAGTTAGAAGTATTGTTCATTTAAAAAATGCAACATAGAAATTGGCATAATCTCCATATATTCTTGCTTGCTCTGCTGTTGCTACTCAGTCATATGTCTCAACATCTATACAGCTTCTTTCATACCACTTTGTATTTCCTCTGTATCTTACTGATGCATATGTACTTCCAGAATGGATTGCTCTCCTTAGATTCAGAACCCTATGCACACACTATAAACAGGTAGGAGCGTGGAGATGGGAGAGAACAGTGTTGGGGAGAAGAATTTCCCTTTTGTTTCCTGGGTCATTTTGTCTCTGGCCAGACTTGGTGGAGGATGGCACCCATATTCCCTAACTATAACATCCATTGTTTTCATAAGTGATGTATAATAATACAGTGTGGATGCTGTTTGTCATGTTAGTATTGTCTCATTTTTTCTTTGTGCTTCTCACCTATATAGGCCTTTGTTGTAATGTAATTTTGGGCAGCTCCTGGAGCTCTTACCATCTAGATTCTCTGCATATCAACACCTGAAACTAGTTTGAAGCACTCATTAGGTGGTTCAGTTATGCTACTTCCGGGCAGAATTCTCTGATCCAACTCCTGCTACACTAAGATGCAACCACTCTAGGCCACACCTTTAGTGTAAAACTCCCACTCACCTGCCATCTCTCCTGCTGGCCTGGATCAGGCCTACTGCCTTCCCCAACACCCCAAATCCCCACTGACTGTTCTCACCCCCCCACCCAAGCTTACTTGTGGCTGCTTGTGCTGTTTATCCTTAGGGAGCAGGCAGGAAAAGGTTAGCTGCCTGCCTGGCCCCCACCGCTGCTGCTGCTCTCTGGGCTGGTCTCAGCCCAGCAGTGGGGGGTCAGGCAGGCAGGTTTACCCTTTCCTGAATGCTCCCCATGTCAGACAGTGCAGGCAGCCACAAGTAAGTGTGGAAGTGGTGGCGGAAACCCCAAGGTTCAAGGTGGGACCCCAGGAGGTAGAAGAGAACTGGGAGAGCTCCAAGGGGAAGAGAGGAAGCCTGAAAGGTTGGGTGAGGGGGTGCAATTGCCTTTCAGTCCTCCAAGATCCTGTGGGCATGAGTGCATGACTGCTGCAAACTGCAGCTATCATTAGCACTGATCAACATTTGTGTACCTTGCAGTATACAAGTACTAGGCCTCAGCATCATTGGTCTCTGGGAGACTATAGGATCTCTGGGAAAAGGTTATCCTTTTGTTCTGGCTTTGTACAGTACGTAGCATAACAGGGCCCAGCTGGTGTTTAAGATTCCTGGGCACTATGACAATACAAAATAGTAATAATACTAAGGTGAGCTGACAGTCTACTTGCAGAGAATACACATGATAAACTGTGAAAACTAAAAGTAGTTGGCAAGCAAGTCTTTGCTTTTTGTGTGTCCATAGGAACCACCTGATTCTCAAATCAGTTTATGTATTTAATGTGGAATTTTCAAATTTATGTTAAAAATAACTTTAAGAATTTGACAGTCCTGCTTCCCCATAAACTACAGCACAGTTATGGCAAGATGTTCCACAAAGGTTAAGAAGAGGCTGAGTCTCAGTGCCTGCTCAGCAGGGATCTGGGATTTCAGTTTCCCACAGAAAAATGGAGAAAACCACAGATTTCCCCTTTTAGCAGAGAAACCCATAGATTTCCTGATTTTGCAAAGGTCTCTGCAGGCTGCCTGAGTTCCAGCCTGCAAAAGCTGATTACAAAAAGGGCAGAAAAGCCCCAAACCTGCCTGGAGGGACAAGGGAAGGGAGAGGAGGAAGGGTGGGACCAGAGGCTTTTAGTTGGTTCCTAGTCTTGGGTCAGGTTCACTTTTCCTTCTGGAGCCTGTGAAGCGGTAAGTGGGGTTTGCAGGGGGGCTGGAGGGTTGCCAGGCAGGGTTGGGGGTGGGGGCTGAGGGGGTGGGGAGGTTTCCAGCCGGCTGAGAGCTGGGGGGTTTTGCAGCCAGCTGGGAGGTGTGCAGCCTCCCTGCTCCTGGCCAGAGCGCCCTGCCGGCTGCAAACCCTCTCTCCTGGCTGGAGTGCTAGGCTGGCTGCACATGAAACCTGAGTGGTGCTATTGGCCCAACTGGGCTCAGCTTCTCATATGTGGCTTCGCAGCCGGCCAGACAACCACTCCACATCTTCCCCCGTACCTCCCCACTCCGTTGGAGGATTCAGCTTCCCATGGAGCATTCACATAACAGACCTCTGTTTAAGAGCTGTAAACTGGGGTAATGTCAATGTTGGGCCTTCTTACCTGCCCTGCATTAGAAAGTTATCAAAACATGAAGGCCAGCATCAGTTTGGTTTTTTTTGGTTTTGTTTTGTTTTTTTAATGACCACATGGGTACATCTGTCTGTTAAGATAAGATGTTCTTCTAAAGAATTTGTTTTTTGTCTCTTGGATAATACATTTACATTAAAGTTATAGAATTCAGCAATAGATTACTTAGAGCAGGAGTATTAAAAGTACAGCCTATGGAGCAGTGTTTGAGGGTCTCCCAGAGGGGCCAGAACTTTGGGGACAGGGCCTACTGCCAAAATCTGAGATCCAGAACCCTTTTGGGGGCATGTATTGGTGGAGGAGAGAGTACAGTGGCTGTAATCCTTGT
Organism: Crocodylus siamensis; assembly: GCF_052110815.1. NCBI lineage: Eukaryota > Metazoa > Chordata > Crocodylia > Crocodylidae > Crocodylus > Crocodylus siamensis. The sequence continues at coordinate 217,926,678 of NC_143398.1, read as the reverse complement.
GCTGCTACCACCACCACTCTCCCTGTTACGTTCTGTTCTGGCCTTCAGGCAGACCCACACGCTGGATATGACCCCCAAAGTGGTGACATCCCTGATTTACAGCATATTCTATTTCAGAATAACTACTGTATTTTTTTTATACCCCACATGCCCCAGAATATTAAGGCTGCGTGAAGCTTCAGTCCCTGATTCGATTTGGCCAATTCGGTGGCCAAATTTCCAAATCTGAATAGAATCAGAGGACCTTTTAATTTCTGAATCAGATCAGAACCCTTCAAATTGATTTGGAAAGATTTGATGATTCGTACACAGAGACAGCTTTAAACGTTTTTTCTGCATACCTCTAGGTAGCAGGGGCTTGTGAGTTCTGTGATGCCAGGGTGCATGGAGTGTCCCACAGAAACACAGGGGGCTCCCCAGTGTGCTCAGCAGTAGATTTGGAAGTGGACCAGAAGCACTTCTGGTCCACTTCCAGGTCCTCTGGGGAGCGTGCGGGGGGGCGGTGCCCCCTTGGCTTGGTGACTGGTGCCTCCTGGGTATGGGGGGGGGGTGGGCACTTGGGGTCCCCTTGTGGCTGATTGCTTAACTGGGGAGGCATGGGGGCAGGGGCCCTAGCATGCTCCTTTAGAGACCTGGAAGTGGACCAGAAGTACTTCCGAGCCAGTTCTGGGTTTGTTACCAAGTACGTGGAGGGCCCACCACATTCCTGAAGGATGCTCCGTGTGCCTCAGCATTGTAGCGTTCATGGTAGGTAGAAAAAACTTTTAAAGCTGTGTCTGTGTCCAAATTGATGGTTCTTCAAATCAGCATTGAATCTTCAGATTTGCTTTGGCAGAATCGAATCGGGGACAGTGATCTGAATTAACAAATCAAATCCCTGATTTGGATTTGGGCCAAATCTGAATCAAATAGGGCCTGCTTCACACACCCCTACAGAATATATTATGCACCTTGTTTTTGAAAGGCAGAATGAAGAAAAATATCTTTGATGGTAATAAGTAACTAGCAGCAGTAACTAGGATGCTGATCATGCTCACTTTTCTGCTCCCTGTGGATCACTGCAGATTTTACTTTCTGTATTAGCCAGTAAGGGGCAGAACCTGCTGTTACCACATTTCCTGCATATAATGCACACATCTACTTCCAGCAGCTGGAGGAAAAAATGCATCTTGTATATGAGAAAATATGGTACGCTCAAATTACTGTTTTTACCATTTTAATTCAAAGGGTTAAAGCACACTATAAGGCCAAGTATAGACATTATTCTTTTATCAGTATAACTGGTTTATATCCATAACAGAGCAGAAGTTCGGCACATATAAGTTGGTTTAAAAATGACGGAACCTGGTCTAGGATTTGCCCCCTTCCCTGCTCCGCATCTTCTGGCTCCCTTAGCAAAGGGTGAACGTGTTCTGTTCACTTCCAATCTAAACTACATGCACAGAAACCACATATCTTGGATTGATTCAGCCTCTGGCATTTTGAATGAGTGTACCTAGCCTCAGTGTAGTGTTGCTAATTAGCTGAATGCCAAATAGTCCATTCTAGAGACATGCTGATTTGGCTCCAGTGCTGAGAAAGACAGAATTGTGTTGCTCACATATAGAATTCCCAAACTCATTTATCAGTTTTTATGGTAATTTCTTGTTCAGTGGGTCTCTCCTTTAGAAATTAGTCTCAGTGGGGCAGTTTTTCTAAGGAAAGGAAGAACAACTAGATGTTATTTTACTCTGTGTATTCCAAATGTTAATCTTGATTACATTTTGAAGATGAACAATGACTATAGAAATATAAGGAATAATTTAATACTTAACTTGTTTTAGTAGAATTTTTAAAGTTACTCAGTTTTTTTCTGTACTTTTCCAAAAAAATGTGCCAGCACTAGTAAAGATGGGGACAAGATGGTGTTTAAGTGGTTTCTGGATACACGTGCTATGATTTAACACCTACCTTTCCCCCCACCAATAAATGGACTAATACTGTGAACCAAGGCACTGTCACTTGCAATAAACCCAGTGCTACTAATTATAAAGATAGTATGGGCTGGCAGCATTGATTTTTTGTTTTGTTTTGTTTTTTGTTTGGCTGGGTTTTTTTGGTGAATGTTCTGGCATATGGCAACAAGGCTTCTGCATCCTGTATCCAAGGCTTCTGACTACCTCTGCTTCATGCTAGGCAAGTGAACTGCAAAGTATCTTAAAAATTACTCCAGAGACGATGTCGATGAGTCCAGGTTTTTTCTACCAGTTGATGCCTAAAGGAACTGTACATATGAAGGGTGATTGCTGTCACAGAGGAAGCATTCAGACTCTGCCGTTGTGTTGCTATGCCTTGTTGTTCCTTGTTACACAATAAGTTTGGGCAACTCCTGGAGCTCTTACCACCTGGATTGTCTGTACATTAAAACTAGTTTTAAGCACTCATTAGGTGGTTCAAAGTTATGCCAGTCTGGGGCTGAATCCTCTGATCTGTATTACCCAGCTTGCGTTACGCCTTTAGTATAAACACTACACCTGCCTCCTCCTCCCCTGATGCCCTGGAGTAGCACCACTGCCCCCCACTTCTCCTCTGGCTTGCTTGTGGCTACCTGCACTGACTGTCCTGCGAGCAGCAGGCAGGGAAGTTGAAGTAGTTGGCAAAGTAAGTTCAGTAGCTGGCAAATATAAAAGCCTATGCCTTGGGTGCTTTAAAAGTATGAATGGTTTCATAGTTTCATAGTTTCATAGTAGCTAGAGTCGGAAGGGACCTAGGTAGATCATCTAGTCCGACCCCCTGCCTTAGCAGGAAAGAGCACCGGGGTCAGATGACCCCGGCAAGGTGCTCATCTAACTTCCTTTTAAAAATCCCCAGGCTAGGAGCCTGCACCACTTCCCCTGGAAGCTGGTTCCAGGCCCTAGCCGCCCTGACTGTGAAGTAGCGCCTCCTAATATCTAATCTAAACCTACCCTCCGCCAGTTTGTGACCGTTATTCCTGGTCACTCCTGGCAGCGCACGGGGGAACAGGGACTCCCCCAATACCTGCTGATCCCCCCTGACCAGTTTGTAGCAGGCCACAAGGTCCCCCCTTAACCTTCTCTTGTGGAGGCTAAACAGGTTCAGGTCCCGTAGCCTCTCCTCATAAGGCCTCCCCTGATGACCCCTGATCATACGAGTGGCCCTCCTCTGAACTCTTTCCATATTGTCCACGTCCCTCTTGAAGTGTGGCGCCCAGAACTGGACGCAGTACTCCAGCTGCGGCCTGACCAGTGCCGCATAGAGGGGGAGGATCACCTCCCTGGACCTGCTCGAGATGCATCTGTGGATGCATGACAGGGTACGGTTGGCCTTCTTGACTGCCTCCCCACACTGCCGGCCCATGTTCATCGTGGAGTCAATGACGACTCCAAGATCCTTTTCCGTCTCCGTGCTGGCAAGAGGGGAGTTCCCCAACCTGTAAGTGTGGTGCCGGTTCTTCCTCCCCATGTGCAACACCTTGCACTTATCAGTGTTAAACCCCATCCTATTCTCATCCGCCCACCGTTGCTTGTAGGTCAGCTTGTAGCCTATTGCACCCTTCTAGTGCACCCACATCCCCCCACATCTTAGTGTCATCAGCAAACTTGAACAGGGTGCTTTCTACCCCGTCATCCAAGTCACTGATGAAGATGTTGAACAGTGCGGGCCCGAGGACCGAGCCCTGCGGAACCCCACTGCCCACATCCTTCCAGGTCGAGAAGAACCCATCCACTACCACCCTCTGGGTGCGGCCCTCCAACCAGTTGGCGACCCATTTGACCGTGTGGGCATCGACACCACAGTCTCCCAGCTTTTTGATGAGGACAGGGTGAGAGACAGTGTCGAAAGCCTTCCGGAAGTCCAAAAAGACTACATCCACAGCAACCCCTGCGTCTAATGATTTGGTGACCTGATCGTAAAAGGCCACCAGGTTGGTCTGACAAGACCTGCCACTGATGAACCCGTGTTGGTTGCCCCTGAGCATGCATTCCCCCGCAAGGCCCTCCTGGATGTGTGCCAGGAGAATTTTTTCAAAGAGCTTACCCAGGATTGAGGTCAGACTAACTGGCCTGTAATTTCCCGGGTCCTCTTTTTTTCCCTTTTTGAAGATAGGGACCACATTGGCCCTCTTCCAGTCCTCCGGCACCTCACCAGAGCACCACGAGTGTTCACAGAGCCGCGCCAGGGGTCCCGCAATGACCTCGGCCAGTTCCTGTAGAACCCTAGGGTGAAGATCGTCCGGACCAGCGGACTTGAACACGTCCAGCCTCTCCAGAAGTACCCTAACTAACTGCTCGCTAACCCCTGGCCCAGGCGTGTCTCTCTCAGGGCCCGAGGGGGGCCCAGCAGGGAGGTGGCTGAACTGGTCCCTACTTAGGAAGACAGAGGCAAAGAAATCGTTAAATATGTTAGCTTTGTCATCTGGCGTGATGACTAAGTTGCCCATCGTGTCCTGCAGGGGCCCCACATTACCCGGGACCCTCTTTTTACCCCCTATGTATTTGAAGAAGGACTTCTTATTGTCCTTAATCCGGGAAGCTAGTCCTATCTCCAACTCTGCCTTGGCCTTCCTGACTGCCCCCCTACATCCTCGGGCGACTGTAACATAGTCCTTCTTGGTGATGACCCCATCTCTCCATTGGGTATATGCCTCTCTTTTAGCAAGGAGGCATTCCCGGATGCTCTTAGTGAGCCATGGGGGTTTATGTGCCCTCCTGCTCCCTTTGACCCTTGTTGGGATTACCTCCCTTTGGGCATGGAGGATCGTCTCCTTAAGGAGCAACCACTCACCTTGGACATCTGATTCCCTCTGGGTCCTCAGCGCTTCCCCAACGATCCTCCTTAGCTTGTTGAAGTCAGCCCCCCTAAAGTCTAGGGCTGTTGCCTTGCTGCAGCCCTTTGCCACCTTACGCTGGATGGTGAATTCCAGCAAGCGATGATCACTGTCTCCCAGGTGGCCCATCACCCGCAGCCCCCTCACCAGGTCATCACCCGTGGCCAGCACCAGGTCCAACAAGGCATCTCCCCTGGTGGGACTGTGCACCTCCTGGGTTAGATGGAGGTCCTGCACTCTGGCTAAGAACCGACGTGAGCGATCAGACTTGGCTGACTGCTCCTCCCAGCAGATGTCTGGGAAGTTCAGGTCCCCCATGATGACCACATCCTTAGCTCTCACTGCCTCTGTAAGCTGACCTAAGAATTCCTGGTCGAGCTCTTCTCCCTGGTTGGGAGGTCTATAGTAGACTCCCACCGTTAAGTCTCTCTCCCCTGGACTGCCTTTTACTCTAACCCAGAGCACCTCAGAGTGCCCCCCCTCTACCCCCTTGCTAATTAACGAGGAAGTATATTCCTCCTTGATGTAGAGTGCTACTCCTCCACCTTTCCTTCCTATCCTGTCCTTCCTGTATAGCCTGTAGCCCTTGACACTCACCGCCCAGTCATGCGATGAGTCCCACCACGTTTCTGTGATCCCTACTATGTCAGGGCTGGTGACAGCTAGGAGGAGGGCGAGTTCCTCCTGCTTCTTCCCCATACTTCGAGCATTCGTGTAGAGGCATTTGAGGCCTCCAACGGTTGTGCCCACTGACGCCCTAGTCTCAGCAATGCCCCGTCCCCCATCGCTTACCTGTTTCTCCCTTTTGACCATTGGTCTGGGCTCGCTGGCTGTTGCTGGGCCTGGTAGTTCATCGTCTCCTCCGCCCTCATCTTCCCCCTCCCCCGACGAGCCTAGTTTAAAGCCCGCCGAAGGAGGTTCACCAACCTGGAAGAGAACACACACTTACCTTTAGGGGAAAGGTGGAGCCCATCCCATCCCAGCATGTCTCTCATCACGATGTGCCGGTCATGGCTGAGGAAGCCAAAGCCCGCCTCGAAGCACCATTCCTGTAGCCTCCAGTTGGTCTCCGCTATGCACATCTCGTGACGTCTGCCTTGTCACTATCTGGTCCAACGGAAAAGCTTGAATAATGGCAGAGCTGTTCAAAGAATGGCTTCTCAGTCTTGATGCTAGGATGAAGACTGCATAATTTTTCTTTGCTTTACTCATGGATGCTTGTTCTGCTCACAGTTTGGTCCTTAAGACTTCTGTGTTGCAGCCACTAGATCACGAAATCATTCATACTATCAAGACTAATTATAGACAAAGAACAGTTAAAAACTTTTAGTGAACTTGGAAATGATTGACTCTCCCAGGATCAATACAATTCTGATGCTAGTGGCAGCACGGAGAGACATTAGCCAGTCTGTCATCACCAGTTGCTCATGGGCATACTGCCATTAGAACCTCAGCAGCAGGGTTACAAACTAGAGCCAGAACAAGGCTGAGAATCCTGATAGAAAAGTGGATAAAGGTTAGTGAGAAAAAGACTTTTTTTTTTTTCTGGAGTAGCACTCTAAATGAGGATAATGGTATCCTGGTGGCACCAGAAATGTCTGACAAATGCATTGTTGATGTAATTATAGAAGTGAAAACAAGATTGGGAAGAAGAGGGAGAGGAAGCATGATATGGAAGCATCTGTCTATTCATTTTCTGATGTCCTGTCCTTTAACAACACAAAGAGGTACATCTAAGTACTCAAATAGGTCCCTGACATCTTAGGGCAAGTCCAGACAAGTGCACGCAGGTGTTTCTCTGGGGACAAGTAGCAGTGGCACATATTTGTTCCATTGCTAGATGTCCCCAGGGAATGTCCCTGCATGCACCCTCTGGCATTTGGCAGGTTGCTTCAGGTGGGCTAAAGGGTGGTTGCTCCAGGTGGGCTGGCCTCAGCAGCCTTCCCTGGGATTTCCCTGGGTTTCCCGGGGCTCCAGTGGAAATAGAGATATTTCAGTATTACTTAAAGACACGTAAGTACTGGTAGTATGTTGTGCTGAAAAAGATATGGTAAATTTAAAATATTATAGCATTAAATTTAGAGTATTACTATGTCTAATAGTATTGGGATATTAATATGTATTTATTAAATTAATTGCTAATGAATATGGCCAGCTTATTTTGAACTTGATTTCATGTTATTCTTGCATGCTTGCAGTAGGTAACAGTCTTCTGGGGAGTACTTTATAAAAATGGACATGCTTTGGATTAACAAAATTTCTCTTGAAAATTATATTTGCAAATCTTTGAGTTTGTCATAGTGAGGTTTTTTTACTCTGCTTTTGTTACTAGAATTTGCATGTCAGCAGTCCATGGCATTGTTGCATTACCAATTTTATGATTTTTTGGGAATAATGCTACAATTAAAATTGGGATGATTATGTAGAATCCGTAAGGAAAAAAAATATCTAAATTTAACACGTATTGTGTAATGGCTGATTGGACCATGTGCAAATAAGCTTCATTTCTCTTTAAGTGCATAGGAGATAATTGGTTTCACTGAGTGCTCAGTCACAATATGTGAAACGACATTTTGTGTGCATGAGCATGCAGGTGGGTGGGAGGGAGAGGAATACTCAGGTGGGAGGGGAAGGGGACAGCTGTATTCAGCTTCCAATTCCAACTTCCTCCTTTCTGGTTCTGGCCCTGGCTCACTTCATTCCCTCCCAACTGCTGCAACTTTAAGCAGTCTTCTTCTCCCACTAATCTAATTTTGTATCCTTTTATTAGCTTCCCCTTACCTTCTCCATCATATTAAATCTTCTCATTTTTTTTTATCTTTCAGCCTCTCAACTAGTGAATTATTTTATCCTTTTTCTCTTTTGCTTTATCACATTATTCTGTATTGTTCTATAGGATCTAAACACTACCCTTTGCTTCTACTTGTATCAAATGGCCTCTGTCACTTATTTTTTTCCTTTAATGTTAATAGGCTTTGAAGAAGTGGGTGTTAGATGAGGAATTGTATTGCCATATTATTCTCTACATTAGGGGTGTCAATCTCACTCATGTCCTCAGGCCTGGTCTGGAACTGAGCAGTGGTATGGATGTTAACACATGATCGTTTGCCCCCTGCCACCAACACGTGTCCCCAGTGGTCCCTACCTGGGGGCCAAGTGGTTATGCAGTCACGCCTTTCCCCCTACCATCGGGCGCCCCAGAATTCCAGCCCTTCTGTCAGTCCCATGAGTCTGGTGAAATGGCTCTGCAGGCTGGATCTGGCCCATGAGATAGATTTTTGACACCCCTGCTCTCCATGAACTATTGCAGACCAGGGACATAATACACACATTAAAAATGTTTTTTTTGTGAAATAAAAGTAAAACAATGTGCATAGGATTCTTGGCTTCTGTTCCTGTCTTTGGGGCTTGAGTGTGAGCTAGTGGTGGTAGACAATGGCCTAGGGTAAAAATGGCCTTTTCTGGGTCATCTGTGAGGACTGAATCTGACTCTCTTTGAGTTTAAAAGCATGAGTCTATCGTGGGAGGTAAAAAACAAATTTCTTTTCCTTAACATAAAAGCTATAGCAGAGTCATAAATCTATGGCTGCATCCTTCATACAATGTGTTTATTAAAGCATATGGTTTAATTTAAACTCTTGTGTGTGTAGACTGAATCTGCCCACAGGCAATTGTTTAGAAAGTGGACTGCAGAAATGGGCAGCAGGATATAATCCTTTTTTGGGGAGTGATCTGCTCTGAAAGTGCTGGGTTAGAGGAAAAAGGCTGAGCAATGACACAAAATTAATAAGATGCTCAAGTAAAGACTTTGTTTTTAGTTGACATTCTTGAATGCAAACAGGTTCTAATGTCTCAGAGATGTTGATATAAACTGGATCAAGCTGATTATGAGATGTACTTTCTGTTTGTGTTGAAACAAGCAGGTGCAAGTTTGATTAGTTACCTGTGTTGTAATATAACTGATAGCTGTTTATAAATGTAGTGAGTAGCATTGCTAAGGTAATGAAGCAGGCACTATGATTACAGCATTTACCCTAAATTTCCAAATGTTTCAGCCTCACAAATACATGATTGCATTGTTAAAACTAGTGACATTTTCCCTACTAAATTCTGTACCTATTTGTTTAAGATTTTTTTTCTCTAGTACTAATTAAGTTGTGATCTGTTGAACATAATTATTCTTTGAACAGATCAGGTGGCTATCGCAGTGTTGGATTTTGTGCTCAAGGCTCATGTTTCTGAATGGGCTCTAAAGAGTATAATTTTTGTGCAAGTTGGATTTTGACACAGGAGGAATGTTTTGTTGTATGTAATTGTTTTTTCAATTTAAGCAGGCTGCAGAGGACAAAAAACACTTTTTCTAATTAATGGTTTACAAGTTTACATTAGTAGCAATATTTAAAAATAATTGAGTGTGTGCTTGGTCCAAAAATCTGTATTTGGAGAGATGGGGAAACAAGAGCAGTCTATTCAGCTAATGTATGGAAATGATTTACAGGAAATTTAATCAATAAGATGTTTTTCTGATTCACAGGAATTAATGCACAAAGTGTTTTGTGAAGTCATATGAAGTCTAAGAATCTGCACAGCGTAATAGGATATTCTAGATAGTCTTTCAGATAAACTTCTAGGCAAAATATCACATACCTGCTTAATGTTGGATTAAAATGGTGATGTGTCAGTTTTGCATTTGTATACCTCCTTTACAATGGGGTCCTGATACTTACTGAAACAATTATTTCATTAATAATATATGTAATATTTTAATAATTAATGTCAGTTGAATTGCAGAACCTTATTCTAGGTGTAAAACATACTAAAATCTAAATTATTTTAAAGTCATGAAACCTGGATGTCAAAACTGAGGAAAATTATTTTTTTAAAAAGGTTTCTCTGGACTTTTTCCTGAAACGTTGCTTGGCAGAAGCCATATAGATCATGGTGCATAGAAAATAGAGACTAGGGAAAAAAGGAAATATATAATATTTTTAATTAGAGCAGTTTCTAAAATAAGCCTATTTGCTCTTCAGCATGTTGTTTGTCTGCTCATCTGGGTTAAGTATAGACATTCAAAAAGCCTGAGCTTGAATTGATTCAATCTTTGCAGTTTAGTCTAACCTATGTAGATTGAACTGATTTACAAGTGACTAGACTTTCACTTTTTGTTCTGGAAATGCAGCCATATGCCTGAAGTGGCTTAGGCTACACACTGGAGGGCTGCCAGAGTGAACCCTCTCTTCCCTTTGGCAGCACTTACAATGCTGGAGGAAAGCTGACCTGACTAGGGAGGGGTTTAAATCCCCATCCTGGCATACTGCTGAGTATGATAGGAGATGGGTTTAAACCCTGACCTCGGCCTTCAGGAAACCTAGCCAGGGTGTACCTGGAGGGTGAAGGGGGAAGCAGCTCTTGCCAGGTTTGTCCCTGAGGGGCAGGGGAGGGGACGCATGGCCAGATCCCAGCCAGGGCAGCACCTCGGGCAAAGGCAGGGAGGGAGGGGGTTAAATTGGCACTGGGACTAGCTTTCTGCCCTGCTGGCCGCTGGTGTGGTGGGGGTATGGCCAGAGCTGGCTGGGGCTGGCGCTGCTGAGGGTGGGTGTGGAAGGGCCAGCCTGGGCTTTGCTATGGGGACAGGGCCCTTCCCAGCTAGCTGCAGCTCTGTTACAGCCTGGCCCAGCACACATGGGTGGTGCCTGGCAGGGCAGCTGCGTGGAGGTGATACAGCTGCAGGCAGGTGCCTTGGCAGCCAGACTGGCTGTGCAGGATGTGGTATTCATGCCCATGGCCTTCTGGGCCGGCTTGCATTAGGGGACCACGCTAGCCAGCATCTGACCACACACTCACCCTTGTTCCGGCTAAAGAGCAGAGGGGCAGGACCCAGCCATGCTCTCTGGAGCAGGCAGTATAGCCCAACCCAGGGCAGAAAAGCATGCTGGGATGCTGGGAGACTCTGATTTAACTTAAACCAGGAAGGGGCCTGGGACAGAAGTTCCATAAACCAGTTTGACTCAAATCATTTAAGTTGGATACTACATTCAACCAGGTTTATCTTAACCAGTTTTGGCCATTTTGAAACGGTTTATGTGCACTGAACTTCTGTTGCAGTTTAAAACCAGTTTCTGATCACTTAAATCAGTTTATGTGCAACTTCTGTCCCTGGCCAAATTCAGTATACGTAACCACTTTCAAAATGCCCCAAACCGATTTAAGATAAACCTGGATGGATATAGTATCAAACTTAACTGATTTACTTTAAATTAGTTTAGTGAACTACTGTCCCAGATCCCCTCCAGATTCAAGTTAAGTCACAGTCCCACAGCATCCCAGGATGCTTTGCACCTCACTTGCACACTCCTCCCACAGGGTTGGTGAGCTAGTTTTGGCCCAAGCTGTCTGCTCCAGGAGAGCAGGGAGGCATGGGCCTCTAAAGCCTCTCTGGCTTCTGGCTTGAGCCATTGCAGGCATGTCTGTTTACTTCTGTTTCAGTTTAATCTGTGCAGTTTAGACTAACCTGAAAGGACTGAATCAGTTCATCCTCAGATTTTTTGACTGTCTGTACTTAGCCACAGCCAGCTGTACCAGTTGCACCACAAATGCCCAAATTTGACCTCAAGAAAAGGTGGTCATATTTTCTGGCACTTTATTATGGCAGACATCTGTTTGCTTTATGGTGAGAGAGTGTGGGCAGCCTGGATGTCCTGGCACAGTGGATATGCTTTATTGCGTGAAACATATCACCCATTGTCCTGCCTGTTGATCCTTCCAGGCAATAGGCGATATGTTTCCTGGTTGCTGAGGTATCTCTGTAAGTGTATAAAGCTGGAATATGTCCTGGCCTAGCAGATCTGCTTCATTTGGCATCTCTTTATACCCGTAGTCAGATGCCTATTAAGGTAAAGACCTGCTATGAAGATAGTTTTAAGGAAAATGTTTTATATTTTTGCCACAATCTATTTTATGGATTTTTTTCCATTAGTGTCCATTAGTTGATGTCACAAAGTTGAAGAAGAATTGTTTTTTATTTCTACAGACAATTGCAAAGAGTGTCTGGCTTGAAATCTATTTTTGTAAAGGATGGAACTCTGTTGAATCGGGTTTCAGTTTAAATACTTACCTGAACTTTTGGATCTAGATATTAAATACAGCTACAATATTCTGAGTTTTCAAAATGAGTGAGTTACCTGTTTACAGGGGAGCCCAGCAGCTGTTTTGGTTTATGCATGTATACATTCTTTTTCATTTCTGTGTATATAGTACCTTTGAAATTTTGGCACAGAGGTCTGTCTCATTTTCTCTCAAGCAATCTCCACATTCTATACTTCTTTCTATACATCTATTCCTTTTCAACCTAGTCAGTCATTTCTAAGCACTAACAGCTCCCTTAGTAGTGATCTTCCATTGAAGGGTTTCATGCTCATCCATCTGATCTCTTTCCAGAAGTTTAATGATTTTTAAGAAATTGCATGGATATTTCCTGAATCAAAAATACCTTGGAATGTGTAGAAGTCTCAAAACTTTGATCATATGTTCTTAGTTCTTGAAATTAACTCTACATCGGAGAGCTTGGATGAGATCAGGTACAAAACTAAGCTTTTCATAGTCTAAAACAAAGTTTTGGTTTCATAGTTTGTGTTGAGGTTCACATTAATTCTCAATTTCAGTTTTTAATCTCTTCATCCATTCTTAATCCAAGCCTGTTTTGAAAGAAATATAATGTGGTGTGGTGGGCCCAAGACATCTTTCCTAAAAGCTACAGAAAGACTCTTGTTAAAAGACAGCTGAATTTGAGCAGTTGAATAGTTATTCCTGCCTTATTGCTCCTCTATCTGCAGCTGTAGTGCAATAATTAATGTTCTTTCATTTTGAACATTGTGCTTTGTCTAGATAATTAAAGATAGTGCCCACTTTCCCATGGGCTGCAGCACATAGGTACTTGCAAATAAGATTCACAATTGAAAATGGGAAAAGAATTTATCTACTAGTTAGTATTTGTCTTGAAGGTGTTGTTTATAGTTTATTTGTTTAAATTTTATAATTCTTCAGATATGTAATTAAACTTTAAGGATGCAATTAAATTAATTTTATTTTTTAAATTAACACTCTTCAATAAAATGAAGAATTATTGAAGGAACTTGTAAATATACATATTTATCTTATTCAGGTAGCCAGTAATCTCAGGAGCACTTTGAGAGAGGATATTGATCAGCCTTTATTAGAATGTAGTTAATACATTAACTGATCAATAACATTTTCCTGATGGACTCAGTTTCTTAGTAACCTTTCTTTTACAACATTCAATTTCCTTTCCTTAAATTTACTTTGATTTATACTTGGTGTTTAATTTTCCCTTACTTGAGTTATCACTTCTGAATTTTTCAAGGCAATATTTATTTTAATATGTGGAAGAATCAATGAAAATCTATTTAAAATGTCATGCCATTATAGTAAATATTAAAAAGTAAAGCTAAAAAACCCCCAAATAGCTTAATCTTTAAATATACTAACGTATGGCGTGGCTCTATATTAAAGAGAACGTTACTGTACTATTACTATTACAGTTCTTTATAGAAAGTAAGTCAACCTGCAGGGTTGTGTTTTAATTGGGTCACAAGTTTAACTCCTCTAGGAGCTACTAGAGCATAAATTGTACAGTCCAGGTCTTTGTTCCTTCTTTACTCATTTCTTTGTAACCATGGATAACTGTCACCCCTTTACACCTCCAGATTTCATCTCAGTATGTTACTGGGACCTCTCCCCTCCCCAATTTCTCTGTCTTCATATGAAGATTCAAGGGCTATGGTAAACAGGAGCACCATCTCTCATCTGCACTAGATGTTGGAAGCTTAGCTCCCATGCTGCATCTTTTCAGGTGGGTGTTTCCCCCTTAGTTTGTTTTAAGGTTTATTTTATGAGGAAACCAGACTTTGTAAGGCACGAATGGCTCCCCTCCTCTGGCATGTGAAATTGAAGCATTGGTCAAGGTTGGGGTGTTTTTGGCACTCCAGCCAAAAATGTTGCTCTGTCCTGTTTTTATCTGGCACAGTGGACCAGAGGCTGTACAGTAAAGCCCTGGAAAAAAAAATCTTTTCAAGGACAGCTAGATAAGGAGTCCCCTCTGCCATCTCTTCAGTCCTGCACAGGTTTACTGGTATTCTTTTCCTTTCCCCTCTTCTATGACTGTTTGGGGTAGGGCCTTAAAGGGTAGCAATCTTGCCTGCTGGAAATGGGCTAAGGAACAGAAGTTACACACAAACCAATTTAAGTGATTGGAAACCAGTTAAAATCTGTAACAAAATAGAAGTTCAGTGCGTGTAAACCTCTTTCAAAATGACTGAATCTGGTTTAAGATAAACCTGGGTGGATGTAGTGTTAGACCTAACTAATTTAGGTTAACTGGGTTTGTGGACTTTCTGTGACTTTCCAGTTCCTCTCAATTCAAGTTATCTCACAGTCTCCTAGTACTCCAGGATGTTTTGTAGCCCTGGGCTGTGCTGTCTGCTCCAGTGGAGCATGGCTGGTTCTGCCCCCAGCTCTCACAGAGCTACTCCTTAGCTTGTGTCCTTCCTGGGTTTGTCAGCCCTACAGGATGGGGGGCATGGTATAGCCCCAGGCCCTTCTAGCCTGGGTCTGCACAGCATTGGGGGGGGGGGACAGAGGGGGAAAGCCCTATGGTAGGGTTTTTTCATCTCCCCAACAGCCTGGAGAGCTGGGCTAGGATCATCCCAGCCCTCCACAGCTTCTCTAAGAGGCAGAGGGGTGAAGGGAATGTAACCCTGGCCTAGCAATGGCCCTCCCAGCAGAGGTCTGTACTGAGGAACCCCTGTGGGGGGCTTTTCTCCCATCTGCAGCCCAGTGAGCTGTGCTGGTAAAGCCCCAACCCCATCCCCTCCCTGGTCTCTCTGACAGGTGGGGATGAGGGCATATGTTTCTCCCCACCTCTGAGGCCATGGGCTGGGGAGGCAGGAGAGGGGAGGGTCTGGGGATTTCCCAGCCTGGCTTTGGGGAAAAGCCACCCTGTGGGAGCTTCCATACAGATCCATGCTGGAGGGGCTGGTGCTGTGGATGTGTGTCTTTCCTCTTCCCCCCCCACCCACAGCACCTTTCAGAGAGGCTGTGCGCCAGCGAGGGGGCAGAACTGGTGTTTCCCAGTCCAATTTCCTGGCCTGCAGGTAGGAGAAAAAACACCTTGTGGGGGTTCCCCATGCAGACCTCTACTGGAAGGGCTCATGCTTAGCTGGGATGCATCCCACTGCCTTTCAGAGATACTCCAGCTTGGGGAGGGACCTAGGCAGGGGTGCTCCTGTGCGGGCGCCTGCTTGGGGTGGGGGTGGGGAGGACATGCTGGGCCGTGGCTGTGTTCCCTCCTGCCCCCCACCTCTCAGGCTGCTCTGGGGGCAGGACTGAGGAGAGATTATCTGCCTGCTTTTCCCCTCCCTGAGGCTGACAGAAGGGGGCGGGGACACGTGTCCAACAGAAAATGAGGTGTGGGCAGGCAAGGAATGGGGTTGGCAACCCTTGGCATTGTCCGGCATGATGGGAGGTACAGGTGAGCGCCCCCAGGATCCTGGCCTGGGCGAGTGTATGCGTCTGCCTGCTTTGGCCATTGGTACGGTGAACATACCAGTTTAGTTCTTTATCGTTGAACATACCAGTTTAGTTGTTTATCGCTTCTATCTACACAGCTGAGAAAAACCTGTGAAGTTTGAATTGATTCCACCTTGGGCTTTTTGGACCTCTATACTGAGCCTTAAATTTTGACTCAGTCCATGCAGTGTTGGATGGAGTGATTGAACAGGCTGATAGAGATAAACATGCTAGGAACATGTATTTGTTCCTTTAGTTTAAGTGATAATTTGGAAGGGTTTTACTGAGGTGGGCACACATTTAATGAGCAATACCTGCACTTACAGGTATCTGATGTATTTTTGTTCTACTGTTGGGGGAACTGCATAATTGGCTTGTAACTGTTTTTTATATTGAACTGTGTTTTGGATTGGCTGTCTCCACTGAAGTGGATCAGGGGAGAAAAAAAACCTTGAGGCACCCTAGGAAAAAATGTGAGCTAGGCTTTTAGATAGACTCCTGAGGCGACAGATCTTGCTCTGCTTTGAACATTGTATTCTTCCTATTCTAAAGTGCTTTGTACCTCTGTGGCTCTCTCTACTGCTTGGACTATTTGACTCCTGTGGTATAGCAGCTTATTTAACCGTCATTACTCTGTATTCCAACATCCTTTCCTTCAATTTTTGGCCTTATTGATAAATAATATTAATCAAACTAAACAAAAAGCATTTTAGGAACAACTGACTTATGACTTACAAGTTAATCTTCCCCAAGTACCCACCAGAAGTATATAGCATCTCTGAATTTTCTGGTCTTCTCTACCTGGGTGCTTACTCACTGAAGTTAGCTTTTATGCTTTAACTCAGTCATGTTCTCACATGTCCAAGCTGCCTCTGAATTAGGGGACACATTGCCATAATTAATAGGTACTTTGCGTCAGTCTTTCATCAGTCCCATGGGACGCCCATGCCTGCTATGGGACAGGGAGATCCAGGTGATGGGGATCCCCTACCCTCCATAAATGCTGACCTCGTGAAGGAACACCTTGAGAAGCTGGATACCTTCAAGTCAGCCGGCCCTCACAATCTGCACCCCAGGGTACTGAAGGAGCTGGCGAGCGTCATAGCCCAGCTCCTGGCACGGATCTTTGAAAACTCCTTGCGCTCTGGTGTAGTGCCCGAAGACTGGAAGAAGGCCAATGTGGTGCCGATCTTCAAGAAAGAGAGGAGAGTGGATCCGGCTAACTACAGGCCCATTAGCCTGACTTCTATCCTGGGGAAGTTCTTAGAAAAGTTTATTAAGGAGGCCATCCTTCATGGACTGGCCCAGGCTAACATTCTAAGGGATAGCCAGCACGGGTTTGTTGCGGGTAGGTCTTGTTTGACCAATCTCATTTCCTTCTATGACCAGGTGACCTGTGACCAGTGGGGTCCCTCAAGGCTCTGTCCTGGGACCCATCCTGTTCAACATCTTCATTAATGATGTGGACATTGGAGTCAGGAGTGGACTGGCCAAGTTCGCCGATGACACCAAACTTTGGGGCAAAGCATCCACGCCAGAAGATAGGCGGGTGATCCAGGCTGACCTGGACAAGCTCAGCAAATGGGCAGACGAGAACCTGATGGTGTTTAACACCGAAAAATGCAAGGTTCTCCACCTTGGGAGGAAAAACCTGCAGCATCCTTATAGGCTCGGTAGTGCTACGTTGGTTAGCGCTACAGAAGAAAGAGACTTGGGGGTCATCATTGACCACAAGATGAACATGAGCCTCCAATGCGATGCTGTGGCTAGTAAAGTGACCAAAATGCTGGCGTGCATCCATAGATGCTTCTCGAGCAAATCCCGGGATGTCATTCTCCCCTTATACTCGGCCTTGGTGAGGCCGCAGCTGGAGTACTGCGTCCAGTTTTGGGCTCCACAATTCAAAAACCATGTGGAGAAGCTTGAGAGAGTCCAGAGGAGAGCCACACGCATGATCAGAGGTCAGGAAAACAGATCTTACGATGACAGGCTGAGAGCCATGGGACTCTTTAGCCTGGAAAAGCGCAGGCTCAGGGGTGATCTGATGGCCACCTATAAGTTTATCAGGGGTGAACACCAGGATCTGGGGGAACATTTGTTCACCAGAGCGCCCCAAGGGATGACGAGGTCGAACGGTCACAAACTCCTGCAAGACTGTTTCAGGCTGGACATAAGGGAAAATTTCTTTACTGTCCGAGCCCCCAAGGTCTGGAACAGTCTGCCAGCGGAGGTGGTTCAAGCACCATTGAACACCTTCAAGAGTAAATTGGATGCTTATCTTGCTGGGATCCTATGACCCCAGCTGACTTCCTGCCCTTTGGGCAGGGGGCTGGACTCGATGATCTCCCGAGGTCCCTTCCAGCCCTAATGTCTATGAAATCTATGAAAATTAAGCCAGCCACATATGTGCATGGCTGAATACACATGCAGTTTGGCCGTTAGAGAGAAGACTTGCTTGTTCTTTACTCTCTGTCAAATTCTGTTTGAAGTTTACATCTATGCACCAAAAAATGCATAACCATAAGCAGTCATAAGGAAAATTTTGCTTAAGGTACTGTGTAGATAATGTAAAAAAAAGTCATTCCTTTTTGTAAATGTTCTGAAGCATCATATAATACCCTGCACAAGTCAGCATGCTGGATTCTAATTAAGAGCATTTCTGTCTTATGTTCTACAGAATGCTAATTGCAGACCTAGTATTAAAGGTTAAAACAATGGAGTTTGTGTGCAAGAACATTTGGATAAAGCTTTCTAAATCCCTTGTTTATATTTTAGACAATGTTTATATTTCAGCTGTTTTTACAGTTCATGCCTTCATCACTTTTGCTGAAAAATTAGGCCGTTTTTCAGTATACTGCAACTTCGATGTTTTCCTCCAAAACTTTCAGACCTCAGCACTTAAAATTTAAATTTGGGCACATGTTAGAAAAGGCATGTGAATTTTCAACTTTAGTTTTTATGAGTCTCTTAATGCTATTGCTTAAGTGTATACTTTGTTTTCTACTCTATAATTTTGTATTAACTGAAAAAGAACACAACTGCATCAGTTTCTTGCGTCAGAACAGGCTCATGTCACTGTTTGGCAGAAAAGTGAATAATTAAAATGTAGCAGAACAATAAACAATAGGTCTCTTTCTTGTAAATTTTAGTCATTACATAAATGAGGCCTTTTTTTGTATTACAACTTGTGTGGCAGAGTCCATTAAATTACTAACGCCTAAATACTTTAAATTGAGTACTGTTTGGGACTCTTAATACACCACCTGCTGTTAAAGTTGCTACATCCCAATCTTAGGTTTTGTACAGACATTACAGCTAGAAGTTTAGGGCTTAGATTGGGTTAAAAATGGCCCCCTGATCTAACTTGGTAATTAGATAGGTGCCGGGAGCCTGATCTAAGGTAATTCAGGGTAGAAGAAGGAAGGGGGAGTGGAATGTGAGTGCTAGCAAGGGAGGATTGGGAGGGTCAGGGGAGCTAGTGAGGTCTATGGGGGGACGGTGGGGGGGAACTAGCAGGATCCTCAGAGGGATCTGGGGTGTTAGTGGGGATTGAGGCTCTCCAATCTTACCAAACTGCCCTGGGCCATCACTAGCCTCCACCAATCCGTTAAACCTCTCCCAGGGTCAGTTTTACTAGTGTTCATCAGCATGATTTGAAGGAAGTTGGGGTGGGGTGCTTTGGGGAAGTTGGCAGGCAGCTTTGCAAAAACGGTTTGGCCAGGGACTCTTTTTAGCCCCCCACCCTCAGACAAACATCAACCCTCCCCAATTCTGCCTGCCTCTCCCTCCCCCTGACTTCTATCAGTCAGTGGTATTGGCACACTAGGAGTGGCTTATGATATTGGGCAGGGTGGGGGGGGTCAGCTGGTCTGCAGGGGAGGATGTCCATCTGGGGATGAGGGGAGGGGGATAGGGGGCTAAAAACAGCCCAGGGGTGGGGTGGGGAGAACAAAAAGTGCAGCCTTGGGGCTGGGGCTAGTGGCTGGGCTTCCCCAGCTCTGGGGTTCCATTTGGAATAGGTACAAAAGTTCAACTAGATCAGTGTACCTGTAGCCAGTCAAACTTGGTGCATCTCTGAGGTAGGGTTAAATTAGATCAGGTCAGTCATGTTTTGACAGATCTAAACTTCCTGGAACTTCTGTACAGTTCACACTTATATCAACCTAACTGCAGCTGCAGGTTGCCAGGGCAACAGGGCAATGAGGCTGATCGGCTAGCACCTGCAGGCAGCCCAGGCAGTCTCCTGACTGGAAGGGGCAGGGCTCTGGGAAGATATAAGCCTGCAGCTCAGGCTAGCAAGCTGGTCTCTCCCTGGCTGCCCCAGGGTGAAGACCTCCTTGCAGCAGGGCTCCTGAAGGGACTGCAGTGCTGCGTGTGGGTCCCTGATGAGGCTCTGGGAGCTTACTAGGATATATCCCAAGACTAGGAGGTTATTCCTAGCTGAGTGGTGAGGGAAAGTTTACCTTCTTAAAGGGAGCGAGGACTTCTTCCCCTTTATATTTGTTATAGCCCAGGGGCTTGGTTTTTATGTTGCGGTTTACACTGGTGGTTTGGGTTGGGACTATAGGGGTGGTACACGGAGGTCCCATTAATGTCCATGAGGCACATAATCATCTTGAACCCTGCCAGGGGCAGGCTCAAGCCATGAGCAGCTATTGAAAACAGAGGTGCAGAGTGTATAGCCACAAAGCCAGATGGGCCAGGGGCCCAGCACCTGAGAGGGGCATGAGCAGATGGGGGCCAGGTGCCCAGCGTCCAGAGAGGGGCCTTGGGCCTGGTGTCCAAAAGGGCCAAATTGGAACTAGTGCCTCAAAGCCAGGTCAGACAGAGTGGGACCAGGCTAGAAGACCTAGCTGGAGGAAAGAGGCAGAAGCTGAGGAGGCTGAAGCCCCAATATGTCAACATCGTGATGATACCCATGAGGCTTGGGCATGGTGTAGGGGAGTATTGAAGACACACAATTGGCCTCTAAGTCTTTAAGTGCCCTGCAGTGACACAACTGAAAGGCCTGGGAGCAGAGAGGCCCAGCGAGGGGCCTGGGGAATAGTACAGACCAGTAGGATGCCAGGGAACCATAATGGGGGTTCATTTTGACTGGGGCCATGCGAAGGCTAATGGGCAACCTCCCCATTATTATTACTAGTATTCCCTCAAGGTGTGGCAGACAAGGCACCCGAAGGGTGGAGTGGGGCACAGTCACGGAGCCACCAGGGGGCATCACAGCCATCCCTGGGACCCTGATGTGCTACAATGTACCCTTAGACTAACTAGCTGAGAATAGTGACTTTTGTAATTAGCATTTAAATTAATACCCAAAAGTCCCCCAAAAAACAACCATACCCCAAAATTGTAATATGCAGATTATAAATGCAATAAATTGTACCCTTAATTTTATGTTTGGTCTTTGTTTTGTGGTTTTTACTTTCTTTTTTTTCCCTTCCACCTGGAAATTCATTGCATATTCCAAAAGCTGGAAAATTTATCTGCTATAGTTCACCCAGTATGGAGAACCAGTACAAGTTAATTTCAAGTGGTATTTAAATGGTGCGTATACTTTTGCCAGTGTAACCAAGGCCTGTGTTGTCTGTCTGGCTTTTTCTTCATTTTTGCTCATCACACCTAATTAAATAGGATCTAATGTATGTAGGAGTAAATGGGAATGTCTCGTGCTAACTGAGGTTATGTACAGGTTTTATGTTTCCTTCAGGAGAATCACCACTCTTGTGGTAGTAATTGCCAGCATGCAAACATTTATTCACTTTTTTTGGAGGAAACATACCCCCTTTGTGACAGATTTTTCAGGTTGATACCTGGAAGATCTCCTGTGTTAGAGTTTCTTTTGCTAGACTGAACACTTGTATGCTTCTGTTTGACTCCTCTGTGATCTGGAGAAGTCAAGCAGCATCTTCCTCTGTGCCTTCTCCAGACTTGAGGGCATTCTGATCTGGGGACACTGAAGGGGTATTTCCTGGAAGCTTGACACTTCCCAGTGATAGAGGAATTAAGCTGCCGTTGCCCATCTCCCCTGAGGCCTCCGGAGACCAGGGACACCCCTGTCTGGGGAATGGGCAGGGGCCATTTTTCTGCTGCTCCCTGTGCCTCCCCAGAGCAGGGATGTTCCCAGGAATCTTTCCCTGCCACTCCATCCCTCCCCCTGCTCCTGCCTTCCCAGGACTGGGAGGAGTGGAGCAAGCACTGCTTCCTATGCTTTTCCCTGGCTTGGATCACTTCCGTCTGGGGAAGGTGTGGGGAGCAGGGGAGATGGGGTGGCTGCAGAGTAGAATTGTACTGCTTCCAGTCCCAGAAAGATATCTAGCTGTTAGAAATGAATGCCTATTCATCCCCTGAGACTCAGCATCTGGAATGCCAAGTTTTTTAAAGTAGCAGTAACACTGGGTGATTCTGGGATGAAGGTTTAGTGGAATTCATTGCAGTGCATGTTTATGTTCCATTTGCTTCTCTGCAAATACATGGTTGAGTGGGGCATGAGCCTTGTGCTGGGCTTTTGTAAAGGACAGGGGAGTTCACACTCGGAGACTATGCAAGGGAAGGGGTCTTCTCCCATTACTGTAGGGAAGGGCAGTGGGGAGGGGCTTCAATTCTAATCTTTAGAAGTGAGGCTCACAGTTAGATGCTTCTTGATTTCTGATTTATTGTTGCCTTATTGGTGTCATCTGTAGCCCAGAATACTTTATTTCATGTATAACGGGGCGGGCTATTATTTGGGCAGAGGGCCGTTTACCCAAGGCTGCATGGGTAGCCTTGCCCCTTGACAGAAGCCCCGCCCCCTGGTCACCATTTTAGGACCAGTGTCTCAGGGCCAGCACCAGTGGGTCCCAGAGTGGGGCGCAGGCTGGCAGGGGTCTGTGGAGCCAGGCTGGGGTGCACCAGCAAGGAGAGGGGGGAGCTGGCCCGGCTCCATAGAACCCCACTGGCTGGGACCCTGTACTTGTGCCGCCCTTCTCTGGGCCCCACCAGTGCTGGCCCTGGGACACTGGTGTGGGCCCCGTGCACCCACTCACTCCCAGTGCCCTCCAGCCCTGCAGTACAGGTGGGGGGCAGCATGTAGCCCTGACCCCTGCTCCCTGGCAGGGAATGAGCTAGTGCTGAGCATGGGGGAAAAGCGGCCCTCCCCCACCCCATGGCTGGCGCTCTGTGCTGCAGCCTCTTGCAGTCGCCATGGAGCTGTCCGCATGTGCTGTGTGCAGCTGCAGCACAGGGCGCTGGCCACAGAGCAGGTGAGGGGCTGCTTTTCCCCGCAGTCAGCGACAGCTTGTAACTTGCCCCCACTGCCAGTCTGAGTTTGTGGTGCCAGTGCATCCACATGGCCCCAGGTCAGAAGCCCCGGTTTGGGGGGGGTGGTGCTGGGCAGGCCCTGTTGTTGCGGGAGCCCTCCAGGCTTCCCCTGGGTCCTACTGCCCCTGTTTCCTGTCATTTTTGACAGGAACCAAAGACAGATAAATATTTAATTTTCTAATTTTTTTAGGGGCCCCACAGGCCAGATAGCATGACCTTGTGGGCTGGATGTGGCCTGCAGGCCATATTTTGCCCACCCTGATGTATAACTTATAATAGTTTTAGTGGTTTCTTTTGGCTATCTATGCCATTATGACCTTCAAACTGGGTTAGGGTAGTACACTGTGTGACAGCTGACATCCATTGATTTATTTTAATTCATGTTTGAGACACAAATAGCTAATGATTCTGTCTTAGTAACTAAATCTAACATTTTTGGCATATTTCTATTAAATGAAAAAACAAAGGAAAGGGAGAAGGAGCCATTTGATAAAATATTTCTTTGGTTGTGACTGATCTTTTTCTGTCCCTTTCATTTTCCTTCTTGCCATTTGGTAGGTAGGCATATTTGTAATACTGAAAAGACTGACAGTAAATAAATGAACTGGTGAGGATTAAATTTAGAGTGGCAGTTAGAAGGTTTCTGATCACCAATGGAGCAAAGTTCTGATATAACCTTCAAATAGCAATAGTAACGACAAAAGTCTTAATTAATTTTAAAATGATACTTAAGTTTCAGCAGGATTATAGTCTGTGGCTTTCTTCAAAGCCAGGGGACTTGTGAACTAGGGACTAAGCCTGGCTTTTGTCAAGAGGAGAAGAGGGGGTGGGGGAGGATAACAGTTTAGAGAATACTATGTGTATTTATTGGAAATACAAAAAATCAAATCAAGAGGAGAAAAAATGGAAAAGGGACAGTTAAATGGGTCCAAAGATTGTTTAAGAAGTCCTGAACATTAGTTCAGATATGGTGAGATAATAAACAGTGTCTTTCAAGGTCACACTGGTAATAGCCTTTCTGTGTGCCTCAATACATGGTCATAAAAAAGCAGCAAGTCTAATTTTGAAGCAGCAAAAAAGCCTTTCCTGGAAATCTTTATCTTACTGTAAATTTGCTGTGGCTGGCATGTCTCTCTCATCCTGAGACTTCATTTCAGAATTCTGTGAAAACTAAAGAGAACAGAATACAGCAACCTTCTTGTTTTGCATTTTTAGATGCCGAGCTTTTTATGCTTGTGCTCCAGAGTTTGCCCTATATAATCAAAGTGAACATTTTGTATGTTTGAAAATTTAGGAAAAAAAATTCATTTTTGATGAGAATTCTGTGGATTTGATTTTGAGACTGTTCAAAGGGATATTTGGGTAAGATCTTTCATTGGGATAATTAGAATTTGTCTAGATATGGCCCAACAATAGTAGATATAGCTTCTGTAGATTCCAGAGGAAAACATTGATCTCCAGCAGGAACTTAATGAAAGTCATCTCTTTGAGCCTGGTCAAGAAGAAAAAATCATTTAAAATATTCATAGAATTCTCCTAAGTTTTATTGAGGGCATCTTAGTTTTAGATGTGTTCTTTTGATATATACAGTTTTATGCAAGTTTAATTTTGAATCTGTGTATTATAATCAGAAAACTTGATAAATAGAGGAATGGATATTTGCAAGTGCATAATTTGTTTTCTCTTTGCGAGTAAAAATTATTTAATAAAATTCAATCATACATTCATATAAAATGAACTGTATTTACCCAAATCCAAAAAGACTTTGAATTTAAGATGATCTCCCAATACGTCGATTCTAGACATGGAAAGTTATACGTTTGTTATAATTTTCTGCATCTGGAATCAAGTTATTGCAGGATCATCTTACCCCCTTCCCCCCCACACACACACTTGCAGCAGGGAAGCAGTGTTAGGGGGGGCAAGTGGTAAGAAAAGCAGGGTTGGGGGGAGCAGGGGCAGGTGGGGAGGCTAGTGGTGTGGGGAACAGGCAGCCTGAACCCTGCGCCTTGTGCCTCCAACACAGGGATGGGCAAAATGCAGCCCACCAAGCCATTCTATTCGACCTGCAGGGCACCTAAAAAATTTAGAAAATTAATATTTGTCTGCCCCTGGCTGCCTGTCATGTGGCTCTCAATGGCTTGCTAAAACTCAGTAAGTGGCCCTCCACCCAAAATAATTGCCTGTCCCTGCACACCTCATCTCACCAGAATTTATTATGTGGGGCGGGAAACAGGCTTGAGTGGGGGAAAAGCTGGCTTGCTGTGGGTGGGGGTGGGTGGGAGTAGGGGAGGGAACAGCAGGCCTGGCCCAATGCGACTACAGCAGCAGCTGGGGGAGGGAAGGAGCAGGTCCGTCCCCCCCCCCCCCCCCCCCCTTGAGCCCAGGGCTCTTGACGGGCAATTGGCTAGTGTTTATATAAACATACTAAAGTGCACTATGTTAGAGAAGCATGGTCTTTTGTCTTTGGCTTAGTAAGTGCTCTTGTGTACCTGATAGAAAATGGATTTTCTGTCCTGCCCATCTCTAGTGTGTATAGTACAAATATGATTTTAAAAAGTACCATAATTCTTTGGGGGAAAACACACTAAAGAACTGGTATTTTAGAATGTATAATTCGGTTTGCTTTTTATAACAAAATAAAGCAAGCGTAACTGAGAAAAACACTATTATATATGACAAAGTAGAAAGCTTTATGTTCTTCGTATTTGACAACAGTACCAATACCCTGCATTGTTTGAGGCTATTGCCATCAACTTTTGATGTCTGACAACATAAAAGCAGATATCACCTATGCTCTGTTATGAAGAAAAATGTTTCTAAAAGCTCCTAGGATATTGATTTACTGTTGTGTAGGTTTTAATCTGGATTTTTTAAATGTGTGGGCTTCTTATATTCTACTGAACATTCATTATGTATTGTTGCTTTGAGAAGTCCCTTTCCGTCCCACTCATTTGCTTTGAGCAGTTTCAGTTGGTCCAATTCATCATGTTTTATCTTTTGATATAAAAAAGTGTATGTCTAGGATGAATTGGGTTCATATACAACTATTGTAGAGTCTGGAATAGACATAACATCTGGTATATAACCAATCCTTCTGCCTGACTTCAGATTAACAGGGCTAACCACCTCTCTAATCAGTTAATTGCCATGACTATTTTTAGGTTTTTCAATAGCACTTAACAGAATACAGTTTCATGTTATATTACAAAAGAAAAAGAGAGAAGAAACGTCTTTGAATTGTCATGGTTGTCAGTGACCTTGGAAGTACTATCTAAGTATATGTTTCTGTAAACTAGGAATCTTTCCTGTGTTGTTTAAAAATGTTAGTTGGCATTATAGAACAAGGTGGGGTGTTTTTGTTTTGAAGTTTTGTAGTACACAGCATTTCTATAATTTTACAACCCTTTTGAAAATACTGACAGACAATAATCCTTGAAGATGCATATGTTTAGGGTTAACAAAATTGTGTTTGGTTGTCTTTGAAAAGAAGCAAATATATTTTTTACTTAAGTATTTTAACTATTACAAGGATTAAGAAAATTTGTTAAATTTTCAAGACCCATATATTCATCCTGTTTGTGTGTTTTATATAAACATCAGAAGCCTAGAGATTAGTTGAACAAAGACTGAGGGTAGTCCAGATTTCCAGAAAGTTGTCCTTTTTGTTGTTACTCCATTGTGCAAGTGTACTAACATGTATGATATTTTTCATAATACCTCTTTCATATAAAAAAAATCCCATATATTACCATCGCTGAATTTACAGAAGCATCAAGTTTTCCTGTACATGGATATTACAGGAAATTATTTGTTAAACATTTTAACAGGAAATGAAGAGTTTGTTACCTCGGGGGGGGGGGAAGGAAAACCAAGAAGTTCAAAATAAGAGTGATTAGGATGACCCCAAATTAGGGATCTGATTTTAAAGCATGCTAGCTTAATAGCTGGTGGATGCTGGTGCATGCCGAAAAGAAGCCTATTTATTGCTTTGTCTTTCCAACAGCACTTAACGTTTGTCTACATTGAAAAATCAATTTCACGTTAAGACACAAGAGTTGACTTTTAACAGGTTAGTTTGGGTACCAGGAATGGTTTAGTTGCATTTGTGTCATAGGCACCTGGTAGGGGGAGCACAGCTTCTGTGGGTGCTTGCCAGCTCTGTCCCTGCTGCCGCAGCCAACGCTGGCTTCTACGTGTCCCGTCCTGCCCCCCCCAGACTCAGGAGGCACCAGTTGCTCATGATTGGTGTGACACTCCATCCAGGCTAATTTATACAGCTGTAAAGGGCAAATTAAGCTATGCAGTGCAGAGCAGGTTGCCAGGTGTCCATAAATTAACAAACATTCCATAAATAGGCAGGCCAAAATGCCTGTCCATAAATTCAGTAAAAAAAATTGTGCTGTCCATAAAAACACAAAGCAAAATCAGCTTTGTAAAAACATGGAGCTCATTGAAGCTCCCTGATCAGAAAACAAGCTGGACACAATGTTAAAGCACAAGACGGAGCACAGTAATGCCACCTGGTGCCAGAGTGGGAGTGCATCACCACAAAAGTAACTCTTTGGGACTTTGGCTCTTCCTCCAGCCATGTGCTTCTGGTCCAGTACTATGACTAGGGTGGGCTGAGGGGGGAATCAGGACATTAATTTAGAAGGGGCACTGGTATGGTCTAAGCATGTAAAAGTTTAAATGGTAATTATAGTTATGCCACTTAATGTTTACCTCCCAGCTCAGTGCTGCCCACTGTAGGGGGAGCAGCTCCAACAGAGCTGCCCAGGAGGTACTATGGATTCAGGTTGCAGCACTGCATGACTGCTGTGGCAGGGAAGTAACTAGTGGCTTCCTGGAGGAGTGGAGGCAGGCAAAGTTGCACAGCAGAGCTGGCAGGGCTTCAGTAGGAGCAAGTGCAGTGGTAGGGCTGCCATTCGGCACAGCAGTGGCAGGTTGTGCAGAACCAGGTGTGTCCACAGGGGTTCCCCCCCGATGGGACAGCCACACCACACTGAGGTGTTGCCTCCAGCCCATGGGCACCTTGAGCCCTGGGCAGTGACTCCCTCCTGCCTGCTAACCACTCCCTCCCCTTCCCCCACCCCAGGCTCCAGCAGCAAGAACATGTGGCAAGTGCAAGTGTACTGAACTTCTCCTAGGCTTTACCTTGTGAGGCACAGTCCTCCGTCCACAAATGTATTGGTAAGGGAGCAAACGGTACCAGAAGCAGCCCCATGGAGTCCATTTTGGCTGGGCTGCTGCACCAGTATGCAGGAAGCCTGTTCCTCAGCTACAACAGCCAAGCTTGTGCTGCTCCAGAGGAGCTGTTCTCTGAGAACAGGGACAGGCAAGATTCCTTTCCTCCTCCCTGCCACTCCTCCTGCTCCCAAGTGGTTGGTATGATTTTTTTTCTCCACCCCCTCACCTCTGTCCGGGGCACTGAAATATCTTGCAGTGTCTTTCCCTGGTGTTGCCTCCTGTTTGCCTGTAACACAGCTGGGTATCAGGTAAACAGTGGTCATTCTTTGGGGGTTCAGCTTGGGATGGGGGGAATATGTCTGGCTAAGTATAAGGCTTATGGGGGGCGAGCTGGGGACATCATTTTGTGAGGTGCAGTCAGGGATGTCAGGGCATGAGAGTGAGTATAGAGCTCCTGGGGGCAGTAGTATAACTGGGGTTGGGTGAAGGTCACCAGTCCCGGGCTTGGACACTGGAGGAGTGCCAATATTGTCCCCCACCCATGTAGAGTCTGCACCCTGGCAGCAAGCCCAGCCCCATAATGTTGTTCTTGCATGGGCAGCTGATGAACAGACACCATGCTGCTGCTGCTGTTGCTTTCTTAAGAGTAAGGGCCAGTGTGAATGGAGCTTGCAGTGGCGGCAGCAGTGACCAGGGACTTCTTTGGTAAGACTCCTGTGTGCCTCCCACCGGCTCTTGGCACCCTGGCCCCATTACTCTCTTATAGAGTTTGCCTAGAGCACAAGCTGTGCTTGTTATACTACTGTGTGGGGCAGCAGGTGTAAAAATACTGCTGTAGTCTCACCGGAGTGAATCTAAGAATTTTTTTGGTGACAATAGAAAAAAAAAGTTTGGCTGTCAGTAATAATTCTACAGATTGCCAGTTAAAAAAACAAAAAGAGTTGGCAACTCTGATGCATTCTCCTTTAGATATACTACTTGTACCTGAGTTAGCTTGTTCAGAGCTGGCTCAGATACTTGGTGCTACATTCAATTTGCCCTTAAGGAAGTAAGAATAATAGGCTTCTTTTTTTCTAGCCAATGTAAACAAATTTGTGCTTACTTTGCTCCAGAGAACCAATTTTTCCTAAGCTAGCTTTTTTTCTTTCTTCAATCTTTTGTAGCATATGCTTCCTAAATATCACTGCTCATTTGAGGCCAGTCTGAAACATCTCTGGCCTTCTCAGTGTCTTTAGATCCACAAAATGACATTTTTTGTTTCCTTTTTAATAGTTTTCAGTAACACCTGAGGAGTCACCACCTTGATTTGGTTAAACAAAATCTACCTAATACTGAAATTTCTCCCTAACATTGACTGTGATGTTTGGGAATATGCTGTCAGGGCCAGCCTTTACAGATAAAATTAATTATGTGGCATCTTATCTTCACCAATAGTGGTGGTAGCTGCAGTGTTGTTTAATTTGATAGTAGTCTAGCTCCCAACTGTGCTCAAGTGCATGTTAAGTGTTCTGCAGAGTACATGTGTCCAACTTAAAGGCTAGGGACAGAAATTATCCATAAACCAGTATTAGTGATCAGAAGCTGGTATAAACCTGTAACAGAACAGAAGCACAGTAGTGCACATAGCTCGGTTTCAAAATAGTGGAAACCAATTTAAGATTGACCTGGATGGATGTAGTATCAGCCTTAACTGATTTGGGTTAAAATGGTCAGTCAAACTTCTGTCTTGAATCCCCTCCCAACTCAAGTTACTTCACAGGATTCCCTTTGTCTCCTTGGCCAGGGTGGGGGGAAAACCCCCTCCAGGCAGGGGTTGCTCCATGCTCCCATACCCAGCTGTGCAGGCAGGCATCTGGTCTGGGGGATTGCTCCCCACTCCCACCTGAGGGGAGCAGGCCTGAGCCACGGTCCAGTCTGGCTGCGTGGGGGAGCGGGGAGGGAACCTTGCCCACTCCTGTGTAGTAGGGCAGGTGAGGGCTCAGGGGACCCCAGGCTGGGCAGGGAGAAACGCCTGCTTGGTTCCCAGGCTCTGTGCATTCGTGTAGAGAACGTTAGTGTGGGCTGCCCCTTTCAGCCACCCTTCCAGCTTTTTCTAGTGCAGTGGTTCTCAACCTTGTTAGATTCAAGGCACCCAGCACTTGGATGGGGAGCTCCTCAACCTCCTGGGGGGGGTGTTTCTGTTCTGGCAAAATCAGCTTCTTGCTTAAGACATGCACCCCAATTTGGAGGGCTGCTTTTTAGGGAAAGGTGCCTGTGGTATCTCAGTAAGTATAGTAGTTGTTTTTTACAGGATGGTTCAGGGTCTTCCAGTAGGCTGATTCCAGTCATGACTAGGACTTTTGCTTGAAACATAGCTAGTCTCCCCAGAAGGATTTTAGATTGAAGAGACAATCTTGCAGTCATGCACTTTCCCTCTGTGCCCTCCCCGCCACCACACATGAGCGCTTTTTTACTCTGCTGTTTTTCACAAGCTTGGTTTCTGAGGGCAGCAGTGTTCCTGTTAATCCTGTAATTTTTGAGTAGCTTTCTCTGCCCAAGTTAGCTAGAAACTGTTAAACATGAAATGCATTAGAACCAGCTACCAGAGGAAATAAGGTTACTTTTACACTGTTTTCCTTCTTTCTGGCACCATTGCAGAATATTGTGCTTTTTACACCTTCCCCAGTTGCACTCCATATTTCTGGAGAATTCTGTTCTGGTGGCACTTTTACTGCTCCTTTCTTCCTGTTGGGGTTTTTTAGTTCATTTTGCTCCATAATTACTGAGAGCCAAGGACTTTAACAAAAGTTATGCCCTGTCTGCTTTCAAACGGATCAGCTTTGCAACCCTTTTCATTCTACAGTCACATAAAACATAATTTAGATGGCATCAGTTTTAACATTTGAAATTCATAATTCCTAGAATATTCTAAATTATATTAATATATTTTATAATATATATGCTAAACAAGTTAAATAGTTTGGTCCTGCTCCTTCAAATGAGGAACTGGAATCTTGTAAAGTCTATGTTTTCTGTTGATCAGACTCCTGTAAAATCTGTAAGGAAATTAAAAGCTGTAAGTGATAAATTGTATTAATAGGAAAAACAATGACATACGTGTTATAAAAAGGTTGGTTCTTTCCTTACCACTGAATTAAATCCTGCTCTGCTATAGATATTATGTAAGTGCTTCCTTTTAGTGTGTTCATGTCAAAACTAACCTGAGATCTAGTTTAGAGAGCCAGATTGCATGATGAAAATTACAATATTATTATGCCATTCTTTCTATCCCTCATCTGGTAAATCAAAGATGATTTATAAGCAACAAATTAGACTATATAGCGCTCCTGTGAGACAGTATTTAATACCTCTATCAGAGAGAGAAAATATAAGGCTTACAGAGTTTAGGTGATGAACCCAAGGTCATAAAGTCATTGGGAAACAGAATCCTGGAACCTTTACTCTGAGGCCTCTCCCAGAGCCACAATGTTCTGCGCAAGTGGAATCAATCATGGAGTTCCCACATTCCTGTGCTTATGAGATGTCCCAAGTTAAGTATGGTAAAATATATAGAAAGAGACTAGCTAGCTAACCCATCTGTTTTTTGTCTGATGTACAGATTGATTTGAACATCAAATAAATGTGTTCCCGTGAGAGAGCTGAGTGGGCTAGCTACCTAGAGAAACTAAATGGCTTACTGTATTTCCTCTGAAAGCTTAAACTTAAAGTTGCAATTTAAATGCTTCATTTATGTAACCACTAAAAGGGCAGAAGTCTAACTGTATTGATGCATTCTTTAGTATGTAAACCACTGGCCAGATATTTGACCAGCATATGTGAATCTAGTCAGAAACCATCTGTAAAAACACATTTACCATGGGCACAATCCATATTTAATTCACTTTGGAATGTCCTTTTTTTTGCATCAGTCTCACTGTTTCATGTATGATACTTGATATTTTAAAGGTCAGTTAGAAAATGTGTTAGTGTTTCTTGCCCGTTGTTGTTGTTGTTATCATCATTTTCTCAGTTTTTTGCAGTAGTGGTCTTGAGGGACTGAATGTAGTTAGAACAGCAGTGCTGTTTTGAGGCTTTGCTCCACTTTTCCATGGGATCCCCTGGTCCAAATTGTGGGTGTAGTGGGAAACAAGTATATTGGACTATGTCTGCTGCCCCCTTTTCCACACTAATTGGTTGTCCTCTTTCTACTAGACAGTGGGAATGAAGTTTTGTTTTATACTACTTTTTGAGTGGTGCTAATCTGGGTGCTCAGCCAGTCTGTTTGTTTGTGCTGTGTGCTCATTTACATCCTTTGGCATTAGTTACAGGACTAGACCTAATATTCTTTTTTCTGGAAACAGCCTCAGAGCTTTGCAAATATCTATTTGTAAGTCAACCAAATATCAGAGCAACTGCATATATCTGATCAAATTCCCAGCTGGAAAAAACTAAAACCCAGGGTTGAAGGCT
Organism: Crocodylus siamensis; assembly: GCF_052110815.1. Classification (NCBI taxonomy): domain Eukaryota; kingdom Metazoa; phylum Chordata; order Crocodylia; family Crocodylidae; genus Crocodylus; species Crocodylus siamensis. The sequence goes on along the minus strand of NC_143398.1, from coordinate 217,894,331 downwards.
GTATGTGGGAGAGGAACAGTGAACCCCCCCCGGTTATATCCCTGTTCACTCTCCTTTTCAGTATCCATTGCCACTGTGACACAGGATAACTGGGTAAGAGGGACCTTGGGTCTGACCCAGTAACTGGTAGTTCTTATGTACTTAACAATGTACATTCTTAAGGGTTAAGATTAACACCTTAACAAGTCCCCCTCTGCTGAGTATTTACCCTGTTCCTTTATTTGAATATCAACAGTGCATCCCTCTGATTTTGGGCTTTGGAATCTGAGCAGAGTCCTGATGTGCCCTCTGACTGTATTTCTAAGGCAGAAATCCTCCATCCTCTTCTGAGACTTAGATGTTTACATGGCAAATGCTTACTTAGTAGGGGTGCGCAAAGCAGGCCATATTCAATTCCGATTCAGCCCAATATGGGGGACAGTGATTCAATTAATTGATTTGGATCAATGTCCCAATTTGATTTTGCCAAATCTGAATCTGAAGATTCTATTATGGTTCAGAGAATCAGCGATTTGGCCACAGACACAGTTTATATGTTTTTTTCTACATATCTCAAGGTACCAGGTGCGACTCGTAAATGCTGAGATGGTGGGGCAGATGGAGTGTCCCATGGGAGTGCGGGGGGGGGGGGTCCCCCATGTGCTTGGTGGTGGACCTGGAAGTGGATGGGAAGTACTTCTGGTCTACTTCCAGGTCCACCGCCAAGTGCACTGGTGACCCCTCAGTACTCTCATGGGAACGCTCCATCCGCCCCACCATCTCAGCATTCACAGGCCTCCTGGTACCTTGAGGTATGTAGAAAAAATATATAAATCTGTATGTCCGAATCCTCAAATCTCTCTGAATTGAATCGGAGTCTTCCAATTTGATTCAGAGACTATAACGGGTCTCTTGATTTGATTTGGATTCAGAGTTTTGGCCGCTGAATCGGGCCAGATCTTCACTGACTCAAATCAGTGGCTGAAGCTTCGCAAAGCTCTGTTACTTAAGCCTTCAAACTTAGTGCTCTTTACCCATTGATTTAAATGCACGCTTTCCAAAGCAGCCATTCCCCCCTTGTAAGTGCTTGTGCTTACACCTCTATATTCATAAGGCCCTTGACATCATCTTGTCGTTCGCACTCATAGGCCACCTCCCTGAGCACCATCATCTGCAACTCAGTCCTAGAGAGTCTAGAAACACTCTGGGCAGCTTTTGATAAGCAACAGCATAAGCAACACAAAATCGTTTGGATAACAATGAAAACGGCAAAAATGCATAATAAACTCAGAATACGCCATTTCAACAGGGATTTAAGCCATCCCCCCCACATCTGGTAGCCATCCCCACCAATCAAAGGGTTTCTCCTCTGCAACTGCATGGATCACTTGCAACTGTCTTCTCATGGTGTGCAGATCCTTTTCCGCTCGTTGGTGCTGATCAATCCAGGAGCAGCAAGTATGGTTAATAACAGCACAGACCCCATCCTGGGCAGCTAAGAGAGAATCTAAAGCCATACGGTTTTCTGCAATCACTCGTCCCATTTGAAAAACCTCATCATTGAGGGCCCCTAAAGCATCGTTACTGGCATTGAAAAACTCCTATATAGCTCCAGAAATGTTTATAATTGCTCTTTCCAATTCAGCCACCCCAGACTAAGGGAGAAAAGCCCTAGTAAACTGATGGAATCCAGAGGGATGGCAAACAAGTGGGTTTTCAATGGCCCGCTTGCATCTAAGCAAGTCAGGTGGGAGATTGGTTACTTCATGCCAGGAGAGGTCCGAGCATAATTCAAAGCCCAGGATAATTCTCCCCAGGGTACAAGTACTGACCCAATGCCATGGTAAGATCTTGTGGGCTTCATACTTGTAGAGCCAAAATAATCCTGGGGCTGCTGTAGTGCTCAGGTTTCTACAGGTTGTGTTTCTCATTCGACACTTTAGATTGACCTGTAAAGTGTAGGAAGGGGCATGTTGGCTCCTTATCAACCTGTGCTGAGGTATGGATTGATTACAAGAAGCAGAATTTAGCAGCACATAAAACTCAGACCCATTGATAATTAGCCCATGTGGGGTGCCAAGGGCATTATAAATCATAAAGGGCCTGCTGGTACGGCAGAAGGATGCATCATCCAGCAGAGTTCCAGTCTTATTACAGGGGTGATAATCAAAAGTGATTCTGCAGTTGGGGTAATGTCCCAGCGAATGGCTAGTTCTGTTTGACCTATAACAAAGGGCTGCCTCAAGCCTGGAAGAGAATTTCCAGCTGTCCTGAGTTCCTTTCCACCAGTCAGGGAGTAACTGTTTCATTCTGTTAGAATGAGAAAAAAACCTAACAAAACTAGATTTTGAGTTATTTCCCCAACCTTCAAGGGAAATAGGCACCCCAGCTATTGGAATCCCTCAGGCTGGGTATGTGGGCCTATGTATGCACACCCAGCAGTTCATGAGATTGCTTGAGCTAGCAATGCTCTGCCCCATGCGTATTATGCTGTTTTTCTCCCATGCTCTGACTAAAATTCCTGGTGTGAAGCAGAGTAAAAGAAAAGGCAACATCTCAGAGCCTACTCAAGTGGTGTCCCAAATGCTGCTGTCCCTTGGAACTTCGAGGGGTTACCCTTGACTAAAATTTTGGCCTTCAGCACACTACTACTACTAAGATGCTGACCACAAGAATACAAAACAGCGTTACCCCTTGGGGAGTTTCTAAATCTACGTAATGATCTGGGACTTCCCAAGGGTCAGTGTGTTTCGTACTAAATTACTAAAGGCAATTTAACGCATAGAACAAAAGTTCAGAGCCTCAAGTAAAACTTGGCTAGCCATTTAGGCTATTCTTTGAGATTTTGTTGTCTGATCTTCACTCACAAGGAACCCTCTGGATCTTCAAGGAGGTGTCACTGGTGAGGGAAGCTTTCCACTCCGTTGGGGCAGTCACCGTCTTGCAGAGGGAGGTATGGACCCAGGCAGAAAATTTGGCAACTTTCACAGCAGTTGGGGTGGTTAGCAGGACCTGGAAAGGCCCCTTCCCCAGAGACTGCAGGCAATCTTTCCTCTGGTGGACGTTAATTAGGACCCAATCTCTTGGTTGGACCAGATTGACAACAGAGTCACCATCTAGTGACTGATGTTGCGCTGTGGCTTTAACCTGCAACAAGATCATCTTGAGGGCCTTGATGAGCCCTTGACAATAAGTTAATAAAGAATCATGGAGATGAGTCGGATGTTGGGGTGGAGGTGCGGTAAGTCCCTTCATGGGTTGACCCATAACACTCTCAAAAGGGGTCAGGCCTGAGGACCTGTGAACAGAATTTTGGATTTGAAAAAGTACCAATGGGGGGGCCTCTGGCCACGTTAGAACAGTTTGTTCACAGGTTTTTGCTAGGTGAAGCTTAATGTCAAAGTTTTTCCATTTCACTTTACCCCCGCTCTAGGGATGATTTGTGGTGTGGAGCTGATATCAGATAGGACCTTGCAAAAGTGTTGGACAACCTGGCCAACAAAATGGGAGCCACGGTCTGAGTCCAGGGAAAGGGGTAGACTGAAGCCAGACAACAGGTCAAAAATAAGCTTTTTGGCCACAGTGAGGGCATCAGCCTGTCCGTAAGGGTATGCCTCAGATCAGCCGCTAAAAAGGCAGACGATGACCAATGCATCCTTCTAGGCCTCCGACCTGGGCAAGTTGATGAAGTCCATCCGGAGGTGGGAAAAAGGGTAAAGACCTAAAGGTCTGTGGAATGCATGTGGCTGGTGGGGTGGTCAGCCAGGTTGTGTTGCTGAGACTGTGGACACTGGCGACAAAAATGGGCAGCCACAGCTGAAAAACCAGAGGCATACCGATGGCGTTCAGCTTCAGCTATCATTCCCTCTTTGGCCGAATGGGCCACTGAGTGGGCCACGAGAGACAGCAGGGCCATGGGGGCTACAAGGCGACCAGATGGGTGCTGCCACAAGGAGTCGGAGTGGAGAGAGCAGCCTGAAGAGATCCCGGCGTCCTTTTCAGCTTCTGGGGCAGCATCCTGGAGAGAGGGGAGGTCAGGGGGGACAGGAGAAGAAAGGTAGAGAGCGGCCTGAAAGACCGGAGCTGAGAGTTCTGACAGGGTGGCGGTCTTGGCCGTGGCATCCACCCTATCATTTGCCAGAGACACAGGATCTTCAGTAGAAGTATGCGCTTTGCACCGTAGGACAGCAAGGGTGGAAGGAAGGAGAATAGCATCTAGGAGAGCAGTAATAAGGCGATGGTGAGAGATGGGAGTTCCAGCAGAAGTACGAAAACCTTGCTGTTTCCATATTTGTCCAAAGGAATGGCAGACACCAAAGGCATAGCGAGAGTCTGTATAGATATTAGCGGAGTGTGCAGCAGCAAGGTGACGGACATGAGTAAGAGCAATGAGTTCAGCAGCTTGAGCACTAGTAACAGAACGAGGAGCAGATTCAATAATACTATGATCAGAACAGACAGCATACCAGCTTGGAGAATACCATGATTATCTTGAAAACAGGAGCCATCAATGTAGAAAACAAGGTCAGGATTAGTCAGGGGGCATCGGAATGATCAGGTTGGGGAAGAGAAACAATCTACAAGCCGAGTGCAGTCATGGGATTGACCATCTGAGGGTGAAGGGAGAAGAGAGGCAAGATTAAGGGGATCACAGCGGATAAGGGTCACATGATCCACAGCTAGGAGAACCACCTCATAGCGGGTTAGATGGCCAGGGGATAAATGCTGAATTCTGCCATGTTGGAGGAGGGTAAGGACAGAGTGTGGGACAGCAACAGTGAGGAGGTACCCAAGGACAAGGTTATCGGTTTTAGAAACCAGCGGAGCTGTGGTAGCAATGGCGCGGAGACAAGGGGGAAACCCAGAGGAGACTGGGTCAAGGGAGGCACTATAGTAAGCAACAGGGCCTACAGATGGAAATTTTGGACCAGTCTGTTTTTTGTGGGGAGACCTTGGGGATGGCCTCAAGGACTTGTTTATAGAGGTTTGGCAGATAGTCTTTGCCAGGGTCTTGAGGAGGCCAGTTGGCCACTTTAAGGAGGGTGTCTTTCTGGTCTCCGGGAAGAAGACCACCGAGGAGCATCTGAATATCACCGTGAGTCGGCTTATAAACCTCAAAGAGGGTTTGGAGTTTTTGAGCAAATCCAGTAGGGTCGTCACAGAGTTTAGGAAAGGTGGTCGACCAAGAGACTATTTCTGAAGGCGAGAAGGGGACATGGACCACCATGGGTTGCCCCCCTGGCACAGGGTATTCTCGGAGGGGATACTGTGCCCCGACAGGCTTTCTGCCCCAGCGAGTGTTCCTTAAAGGGGACCCCTGGCAGTTTATCTCAGTGGTGGCTTTATTTTGGTTCTGAAGGGTCAATTTGATTGCTGGTCTAGGGAAGCTGAAAGTATGGTCCACCCCTCTTGGAGGTCCAGGGGGACGTTGATTTTGAACTGGTCCCCCGTAGGAGTCGAAAGTGATGGTGGTGATGGGAGATGAAGGGCCAGGGCCGGGGGCCAGTGGAGTTATTGGGGCGGTGGGTGCAGCAGCTCCTGAGGCCATGAAACCGGCGGGCGGAGGTGGGAATGGGACCCAGTGATCCAACAAATCGTCGTAGGGTGGATCATTTGGTGGCGGAGTCAAAACAGGGTAAAGTCTAGTTGGATATGGTGATCAAGGGGCAGACGGTGGCGGCCCTTGGCTTTGGAGATCTTTAACTTGATTCTGAAGGTGATCAATTTGTTTCTTAAATTTTTTTCATTATCCTTATAGGAAGCCACGAGGGAGCACTTATGATGCTTTTCAGACTAGTCTTCCCATAGGTACCAGGCTTCCATTTGAACAAGGTGCTTACTTTCCAAGCTTTCTCAGAGATGTTTGAAAATATGATGATCCCACAACCCATCTAAGGGTCAACGCAATTTGGAGTCATCATCGGTATACCGGTTCCATTTAATTAGATATTGAGTCGACTGGGGCCCATGTTTTAGATACATAAACCGGGTGGGATTCCGTGGTGGGACCTTAGAGGTCCCGCTACCCATTGTCATGCCTAGGACTTCCTGACACCGAAACAGACAAATACTTACCCTGGCCAGGGATTTTTCCAGAGCCAAACAGACGGATGGTAGATCAGGGTCTGGAGTGTCAAAGCCTTAGAGCTGAAAAACCGAGTCGAGGATAGCCTTCCCAGAGTGACGAAGTCGAAGAGCCGAGACAAGGGTCCTACTCGGGGCGGTCTGTGTGAGGACACATCCCGGACGAGCCCCCAGTTAACAGGCTAAATCTTTAGAGATACAGGAAAAAGACGGTCCCTGTATAGGGTTTCTAAGGTACTTAATATATGTTAGACAGAATAATAGGTACACTGATCTAGGCAGCCTCCACCCCACTTCCATCCCTGCTTGGCTCCTCACTCCTGATCTTCAATCCCTTCCCTCCTCCAGCCCTGCTGGAGGGGGGAAGCACACAGCCCAGTGGCTGTGTGCTGCCTGCTCCTTGCTCTATGGGTGCCAGCCACAGCCAGCCAGCAGTTCCAGAGCCCCAGCTGCTTCACATGGGAGGCAGTAGGTGCTGCAACGGGAGTGGAGCTCAGCTTGGGCCTCCCTCTCCCCAGGTGGGGAGTCCTGAGAGCCGCAATGAGCAGCCCACATCCTCCTCCCCCCACATGGGCTCCACTCAGCTCCGCTCCAGTGGGGGGAGGAGGATGTGGGCTGCTCATTGCGGCTCTCAGGACTCCCCACCTGTTCATGGAGAGGGAGGCACCACACTTGCATGTGGCACCCCTATGTCCTGCTCCCCCCAGCCCCAAGCATCCCCTTGTAGGTTGGAACTCTGCCAGCCTGCAAGGGGAAACCCATGGTTTCCCATGTTTTTCTCATTTAAAGAAGAAAATCAATGTTTTTCATAGCAAACAGGAAAACCCTGCTCAAAAGGTCCCAGGAATTCCTTCACATCATGATGACTTATTTTCTAATTTATGGCATCCCTTTTTGACCACTGTAGTCATTTTCCTTTAGTGTTGACTGTTCCAAAAAGTCCCCTCCTGAAATCCTCTCCTTCAGTCCCTTCTGTGACTCCCTCTGTTTTTAAAATCTGGCACTATTCCCTGATTTCCTCCTTCTTATGGGGAAATTTCACTGCTCCAGTCCTTACTCAGCAGTTCGGGTGAAATGTTGAGATTCCCTAGCACAGGCATCATTGCCTATTGTCTTGCCAGAGCAGAGTCATTTTGTTGGTAATGACTTGGGTTGTTTATTGTGTAGCTTCTTTTTGAGAGAAGACAGGGCAGGATGTGATATATGCGGAGGATAGTGGGAATAATGCTACACTTTTAATAGAAGGATAAACCTATTTTTCCCTTGGATCCCTGCATTATGACTAATCATAAGCTAGGTGCTAATTATTAGGTTAATTAAGCTATATAGTACTCACATTTGACCTTGAACTGTAGGTGAAAGTAAATTATAAATACAATGTATAAGACAAGCCCTGAAAAACAACCCCCCAAAATCCTGGTTTCAATTTTAGTGTGATCAAGTGAATCGTTTCTTTTATTGCCTTGGACCAGATCCTCAACTGGTATAATTTGGTGTAACTGCTGATTGTATGCTGGTGGGGTAATTGACATTTGCACTTTACTACAGAGTTGACTAATAGCTCTGCAGTAAAGCAGTAGTGTCTACAAGTGCACAGTAAAATTAAATCTGCCATAAGATAGTAGTCGGGGACAGTGCCATCTTGTGCCAGAGTAATTAAGTACAACAAAATGCACATATAGACGGTGACAGGGGCTGGCTGGGGCACGAGGTTGCTAAAGTGTGGGAGCTTCCTGCTGCCTAGCCACACAAGCTCCACAGGTTTTCTACCCGCATGCCCCAGCCTGCCCTGCTGGAGCCTGCTGACCCTCTGGATTGGATGCCAGCCCAGGGCTGCTCTGCCCTGTGTCAAAGTGTTGTTCTTTCTTTCTGGTACACATGCCGTGCCTGGGAGCAGTGTACTCTGGTTCATAGTGCTTCAGAGTTTATTGCTTTGCCTTAATTGCATGTGCAGATGCACCTAGTTTGCATTAGCTGAGGATTTAGTTGTCTGATTCTTTGGATAACTAATTTTCCTAATTTGGAAATCGAAGGGCCTTGTGACACTTAAAATTAAGCATGTCGTGGAGCTCTTAACCCCTGGATTACCCACACATTAACACCTGAAAGTAATTTTAAATATTCTTTAGGATGCTTATAGTTATGCCACTCCAACCTAGGTTTATCTGTCATCAATATTACTTGCTGCTGTTACACTTGGATGTAGCCGCTCCAGGCTACAGCCCCTTCTCACCCCTGCTGGCCCATATCTGGTCCACTGCTCCTATGTCCTCTGCCCTTCCCAGCACCCCTTGGCCCCTCCACTGCATACTTGTAGCTGCCCATGCTGTCTGCCCTGGGGAGCAAGCAAGGAGGGTTAACCTGCTTGACTGATTTCATAGATTTCATAGACATTAGGGTTGGAAGGGACCTCGGGAGATCATCGAGTCCAGCCCCCTGTCCAAAGGGCAGGAAGTCAGCTGGGGTCATAGGATCCCAGCAAGATAAGCATCCAATTTACTCTTGAAGGTGTTCAATGTAGGTGCTTGAACCACCTCCGTTGGCAGACTGTTTCAGACCTTGGGGGCTCAGACAGTAAAGAAATTCTTCCTTATGTCCAGCCTGAAATGGTCTTGCAGGAGTTTGTGACCGTTCGACCTTGTCATCCCTTGGGGCGCTCTGGTGAACAGATGTTCCCCCAGATCCTGGTGGTCACCCCTGATAAACTTATAGGTGGCCATCAGATCACCCCTGAGCCTGCGCTTTTCCAGGCTAAAGAGTCCCATGGCTCTCAGCCTGTCATCGTAAGATCTGTTTTCCTGACCTCTGATCATGTGCGTGGCTCTCCTCTGGACTCTCTCAAGCTTCTCCACATGCTTTTTGAATTGTGGAGCCCAAAACTGGACGCAGTACTCCAGCTGCGGCCTCACCAAGGCCGAGTACAAGGGGAGAATGACGTCCCGGGATTTGCTCGAGAAGCATCTATGGATGCACGCCAGCATTTTGGTCGCTTTACTAGCCACAGCATCGCATTGGAGGCTCATGTTCATCTTGTGGTCAATGATGACCCCCAAGTCTCTTTCTTCTGTAGTGCTAACCAACGTAGCACTGCCGAGCCTATAAGGGTGCTGCAGGTTTTTCCTCCCAAGGTGGAGAACCTTGCATTTATCAGTGTTAAACACCATGAGGTTCTGGTCTGCCCATTTGCTGAGCTTGTCCAGGTCAGCCTGGATCACCCGCCTATCTTCTGGCGTGGATGCTTTGCCCCAAAGTTTGGTGTCATCGGCGAACTTGGCCAGTCCACTCCTGACTCCAATGTCCACATCGTTAATGAATATGTTAAACAGTATGGGTCCCAGGACAGAGCCTTGACGGACCCCACTGGTCACAGGGCACCATGATGAGAGACTTCCATCAATCACAACCCTCTGGGTCCGACCACGAAGCCAATTTCCCAGCCAGCGGATCGTGGTGGAGCCAAAGCCACAACTGGGCAGTTGGGCCAAGAGGTGATCATGGGATACCAGATCAAAAGCTTTTTTCAAGTCAAGATATATGACATCAATCTCTTCTCCCTTGTCCAGGTGATAGGTCACCTGGTCATAGAAGAAAATGAGATTGGTCAAACAAGACCTACCCGCAACAAACCCGTGCTGGCTGTCCCTTAGAATGTTAGCCTGGGCCAGTCCCTCAAGGATGGCCTCCTTAATAAACTTTTCTAGGATCTTCTCCAGGATAGAAGTCAGGCTAATGGGCCTGTAGTTAGCCGGATCCACTCTCCTCCCTTTCTTGAAAATCGGCACCACATTGGCCTTCTTCCAGTCTTTGGGCACTACACCAGAGCGCCAGGAGTTTTCAAAGATCTGTGCCAGGAGCTGGGCTATGACGCTCGCCAGCTCCTTGAGTACCCTGGGGTGCAGATTGTCAGGGCCAGCTGACTTGAAGGTATCCAGCTTCTCAAGGTGTTCCTTCACGAGATCAGTATTGATGGAGGGTAGGGGATCCCCCTCACCCAGATTTCCCTGTCCCATAGCAGGCATGGGCATCCCGTGTGACTGATGAAAGACTGACGCAAAGTACCTATTTAATAGGTTGGCTTTTTCCTGGGCGTCAGTTGTCAGTTGCCCCATCTGGTTTAGCAGGGGTCCAACATTGCCCTTGCTTTTCCTGCGGCTCCCCACATATCTGAAAAAGGACTTTTTGTTGTCCTTGATGCCTGAAGCTAGTTGGAGTTCAGTTGCAGCCTTGGCTTTCCTGGTTTGCTCCCTGCAGGACCGGACCAGCGTGGAGTAATCCTCCTTGGAGGTGAATCCCGTCTTCCATCCTTTGTAGGCTTTCCTTTTTAGCCACAGTAGGTCCGCTAGGTCTCTGGAGAGCCAGGGGGGCTGCTGTGCCTTCTTGCTGCCTTTCCTCCGTGTTGGAATAGATTTAGCTTGTGCACTGAGGATCGCTTCCTTGAGAAGCAACCACTCTTCTTGAACTCCTATCTCCCTGGGGTCATGGTCCCTGAGGGCCTGACAGACTAGCCTCTTGAGCTTGTCAAAGTCGGCTTTTCTGAAGTCAAGGACTTCTGTGTTGCTGACTGACTTGCCAGCTTTACGGTGGATGGTGAAGGTGATCAGCTCGTGGTCGCTGTCACCCAACTTCCCATCAATCACTAGGTCGCCGATTAGGTTGTCCCCCGTAGCCAGTACCAGGTCAAGCAGCGCTTTGCCTCTCGTTGGCCCATAGATTTCTTGAGTCAGGTAGAGGTCATCCACACATGAGAGAAAGCTTTGCACCCGCTCAGATTTAGCTGAGTGATCTTCCCACGAGATGTCCTGGTAATTGAAGTCACCCATGACAACTAAGGTCCTGGAGCAAGCGGCCTCAGTCAGTTCCCGGGCGAACTCCTGGTCAAGCTCGGGACTTTGAGTGGGAGCTTTGACTGGCTCCCTGGTGCTACTGCTGCTGCTGTATGGGCTGGGCTCACTCGGGGAGAAGAGCAGCAGTCTGATAGCGGTGGCAGTGGGTGTCAGGCAGATAGGTTATTTGGACATCGTGCCTTCTGTAAATGTAAACATTTTGCATGTTCAGAGGGCCCAAATGTTATTTTGAGCAAGATGTGTAGAAAATTGGGAACTTTTCTATTGCTTTAGAATTAGGCAGCATTGCTATAGGTTAAGGCATCTATCGTACAGTTCTAAAAAAAAACCGAAACCTTTTAGTACTAAACTGTGGTTTGGAAAGTCCAGTCACCTTGTGAAATTTAATTTTTGAATGTACGTGGTGAAAAAGACTCAGCTCAGCCGTGGGCAACTGTTGCCTCCTGAGCCTGAGGGGACATGCACCAAAGGTGGTGGCAGGAATGGGGCTAGTGTCTATGTGCAGAAGCCAATGTCAGGAGTGGGGGGTGGCACTTTTGGGGGGGCAAGTGTCCCCCTAGCAGTCACCTATGAGCTCAGCCATGGCTGGTATATACTAGCCCCTTTACAGTTTAACCACTGCCTTTAGGAGGAAAAATGTATTGGAGGGCTGGGTGAGGGAATGTGGTAAAACAAATGGCCCATGCTCTTTGAACATATGGTTCAGAAAAAATGTTCTCCTTGAAGTTTCCCAGAAGGAGCTTAATACCCACAGATTGTTAACAGTTTTGGGCACAGCAAGAGGAGGTAAATTACAGCATTCCCTTACTTTCTGCATGTATGGGTAGTCTTGACCTAAGGCCTGAATTTGCCTCGCAATTTGCAGTAAATTAAAATATATAATTTCAGTTTCAATTCAGAAATGTTGTTCCTTCCAGTTGTATTTTTCCCTTTTTTTTCTGCTGACTTTTATGGTAAAACCTGTATTGGCTTGATCTTGTTTTCTTTAATGTGTAGATTAAAGTTTTTCATGTTTACAGATTTAATTTTCAGTATTTTTAAGATAGAAAAGAAAAAAAATAGCTACATTCTGAAACATAACTTTTATGAAAGAGAGGGCTGGGATCCTGTCTTCATCCTTAGATTTGTTAAGAAGCTTCCTAATGGTAGTAAAAGGTATTTCCAGGAAACTCATTGTGCAGGCATCACATTTTCAAAAATAAAACTTGTGAAACTTATGTGCTTGTTTAATTTAAAAACACTATTGCTATCTAAGGCGAATGCATTATTTCTTTAAAACAAAACAAAATGTCATTTTTGAAAAACAAACTCATATGAACTAGATACAAATTCAAGATGGGAATTGCTCACGATGTTTCTGGTTGCTTCATAGAGCATTTGATGATACCACATAGTAACCTATTTGAAGTTTTAGCATTCACAGCTACAGTGCTGTTCTTATAGTTTCATAGTTTGTAGGGTCGGAAGGGACCTGAGCAGATCATCTAGTCCCACCCCCTGCCATGGCAGGAAAGAATACTGGGGTCAAACGACTCCAGCAAGGTGTTCATCTAACCTCCTCTTAAACACCCCCAGGGTAGGAGCCTGCACCACTGCTCTTGGAAGCTGGTCCCAGACCCTAGCCGCCCTGACCGTGAAGTCACGCCTCCTGATATCTATCTTAAATCTACCCTCTGCCAACTTGTGACCATTATTCCTGGTCACTCCTGGCAGTGCTCGGGGAAACAGGGACTTCCCCAGTGCCTGCTGGTCCCCCCTGACTAGTTTGTAACAGGCCACGAGATCCCCCCTCAGCCTTCTCTTGTGGAGGCTGAACAGGTTCAGGTCCTGTAGCCTGTCCTCGTAGGGCCTGCCCTGTTGTCCCGATCATACGAGTGGCCCTCCTCTGGACCCCCTCCATGCTGTCGACATCCTCTTGAAGTGCGACGCCCAGAATTGTTCTTTGGTTTCTGAGCACAAGTTTCCCACTGTCTCTAAGTAAAGAAGTTTTGGGGAAAGTTCTAGATAGTGAGGGCCAGAGTTAGTAGAATCATCAGGACTACAAGAGATGAGGAAATTGCTGCACCCTTCCTGCTATGGTTAGATGTGGTAGGTAGGTTCAGTGATTTTGATGGAATGAACAGTGCCAGTCATTTACTCATTAAAATTTTAGCTGGTGTGTTTTTAACTGCCTCACTTGGTTTTTAAGATGAAGGAAAGGGAGAGTAGCAGTGGGGGAGAAATAATGTTCTGGGATAAGGGATTCTTTTTGTTTGGATCCTCTTTATTTCTGCAGTGACACAGGTAGATGAAGCAATTCTGACATAGTTTGTGGCAGATGGTGTAGATCCCCAGTAGTTATTTACATGCTATAGGAAAACTCACTTCAGGATGAGCAGTCTTGTAGGGCTTATTTGTATTCATCATATGAGAGGTGAGCCATTCGGAATTCAGAGAAGAAAAGTTAAAAATATGGCATCTGTAGACAGTTATATGGATCCAGCAGCTAACCATTGCAAAGATGTTCTAGAACCTCACTTCTCTGATGGAGCTTTCTTCTTATACCCAGCCCGTATTTATATGCATTTGTTCTGATGCCAACATTGTCCCTTCGCTTTTCTATTCCCAGTGTTAACTTCCTGTTCCTCTACAAATGTACTGTATTTACCCATACCCAAGATGACTTCAAATTTAAAATGATCCCCCAATAATTAGATTCAATATGTTGAAAAATTATAAATTTGTTATAAATTTCCATGTATAGAATCCAAACCTGCTACAACTCAGGGATTGTGGCGCAAAGTCCAGTGTGCAATGGCAGCTGCCTCACCCTGTGCACAGATTGGGGAGGCATGTGCAGGCAGCAGTGGGAGCCCCCCACATGGCTGGATGAGTTGCCCAGGCTTTGACCCTCCCCCAACCCGGCCAGGGCCCCACTCACCCCTGCCCACTCCCTCCCTCACAGTGGGTGCCTTGATTTACGCTCCCTCCTGACTGACCTGCTGGGTGGGCATGGGGGGTGGGGATAGATCCTGGATTGCCCTTTACTTGAAAAAGTGATCATCTTAAAAAGGTTGGAGAGCACTGATTTAAACTATTGAAGTGTCATCTTTAATTCATGTCTCCCCTCTTGCACTGGTGAATCAGGGCAGGTGGAGGGATAGTTAAGTGGCTTGACCTCTACCTCTTGCCAGCTGTGCCCCCCAACACTTGTTCATTCTGGTGCATGCTTCTCTGGTGCCTGCTTCCCTTTTTCAATAGTGCCTGCCTCCTGTCACTTGATTCCCCACTTCCCCTGCCACCACTTGCCCTCTGCACCTCTCGTTTCAGTCTTACTCCAGCCTGAGGTACAGAGCACATGGAATGGTCCAAGATTAGGGGTTGCAATGTTGCTGCTGGTGGAGCTGTCATTGCTACTGCTACTGCTGTGTATCTGGGTGGGGACTGGAGTGGCCATGTGTTCTGTGTCCGGAGCCACAGAGGGTAAGTGCCAATGGTGGCAAGAGGCAGATGAGATTCTTTGAGTGAATCTGATATCTTTTATTAGACCAACTTAAATAGTTGGAAAACAATTATTAAGCAAGCTTTCGGGTTCAAAAACCCTTCGTCAGGCTAAGGAAGTGTCTGCAGTTGGTGTATGCTCTTCCTGGATGGAATGAAAAATAAAAAAGCCAGAGGCTTGGCTGGTATGCATACAAGACAGGTAGTCAGTGAAAATGTAGATTGAGGAGTCAATGGGTAAGAGACAGGCTGGGGGGGCAGGGAAGAGAGAGAAGGAGGATGAATAGTGGAGAGGTACCTGGGGAGTCAGATGTCAGGCAGGTTATAATGTGTCATAAATCCAATGCCTATATTTAGTCCGTGATTTTTAGTATCCAGGAGGCTGCTGAAGTGAAGTTCATAGGCTCTTCTATGGGAAGTGTTTTGCAAGTTTCCTTTGAGGATCAGGACTGAGAGGTTGGAGAGAGTGGTTTTCTTGTGAGAAATGTGTACTAGAGCAGGGGTGGGCAATTATTTTGAGTGGGGGGCCACTTGCTGAGTTTTGGCAAGCCATTGAGGGCCTCATGACAGGCAGGCAGGGGCAGATAAATATTAATTTTCTAAATTTTTTAGGGGCCCCACAGGCTGGAAAAAATGGCCTGGCCAGCCACATCCATCCCGCAGGCCACATTTTGTCTACCCCTGGACTACACTATGGGCTAAGAAAAACTTTCTCAAAGAAATATCAATTGATATTATTTGAAGTGTTTTTGCAAGGTTTTATATATAACTGTTCCAAGGTCTTTCTCAGTGCAATGCTTTACAAAAAGTCCTGCAAAGTCATAACTCTGGTCTGCACTTTTCAGCACAATTTAGCTGAGGTATAGGAAATGGATGGTAGAACGACACTGTACACAATTTATCCCAGCGTCTGTTATAATAATGACTAAACCAGGACTGCCACTTGTCGCATAGGCAAGGAAAAGTGAATGTTGAGAGGAAATGTTGAGAGGAAAAGCAAGGAAGATACTTGTAGACAATACTGGTCCACTGAGTAGTACATTTGAATGTAGTCTTAGTTCAGCTCCGTGTCTGCTCTTATGAAGGACATGTTTAACATTTGATTTATTTTTTTTTAATTTCATCAGAAGCATTTGTTGGTAACTGCAATACATAAAATGTAATTGATTGTGCTGGGTTTCATAGAGTATAAGCACTGGAAATATAGTTGGTACATTTTATTGTTTGTATATACACAGTAAATTAAAATACCTATTTAGATCTAGGGTGGAGTAAATCTAAATAAGGATACTTAGGCATAAAAATCAAACGACACAAAAACAGCCTTTAAAAACGTGTGAATTGACGTCTGTGAGGTTTGATAGTTTCCTTTTCTTCCTTTACTGTCATCAGGTCCAGTAACTCTCAACCTTATTATACTTCCCTTCACACACATTTGTAAGACACGTAGCCTAAATTAGATTTAGAAATAAGCTTTTTAACCAAACTTTTACAACAGTGTGGGTCCTGAAACCAATAAAGCTTGGTCTTTCCTTGCTATTGTAAAAAGTTACAGCAGCTTTCCTCAGAGGAGAAACTGAACTAGGGTTCTATTGGTCAAGATGACCATTGTATTGCATTTAAATTTAATTAACTGCACCATGTATTCAGAAGTTGGGAATATTGGTTTTACAGTAACTAGTGTCAAATTTAATGCTACCTGTTTCAATAATTAAGTTAATTAAAAAACTGTTAAATAGTAGCAACCATTTCCATGAATAGAAGAGTGTCCATCTGTGAAGAGTGTCTATTGTAGATACTCTTTACTTCTTGAGATGGAGATCCTAGTGTCTTCTGTGTCTGAAGAAGTGGCTGCTATGCCCTTCTAGAAGTGGTAACTACACTAGCTATAAATTGAAGCATTGAACTTTTTTTTGCAAGGCAAGATTCATGTCTCTCCAACTCCACTGCACAGTAAAGCTGCTGTTCCATTTTTAAACTCATGGATTCCTACAGAAATTTCCCTGTAACAATACTGAGGATATACCAGAAATCCAGCTCCTCGATCCCTGGCTCTGTGCTGTGGATACCTTCCTCCTGAAAATCCCTTCAAGGGGTGTCCCCTAAATCAGTAGCTTTCCATCTTTCAGAATGGTGGCCCAAGTGCTTGCAACCCAGCTTCATTGTGGGCCATCATTCCCCTCCAGTAGGGGTGGGAGAAAGAGAGGTGACTGCCAGTTAGAGGCAGGGGAGGGGGGAGAGTGAGCGAGGAAGAACGTTTACCTGCCAGTGCCTGCTATAGGAGGAGAATTTTCCTCCTGTAAGCAGTGCATGCCTAGGGTAGGGGGAGAGAGGGAGAGATCAGGGATGGCTATGGAAGGGATCAGTGGCACAGTGCAGAACAGAGAAGGGGATGTGCTGGGCCTAGCCGGTTGCTGTCCTAGCCTGTGCATAAATCATGCACAGGGAGAACAGCATAAATTGCATTGGCTTCTCCCATGAGGTTTGTGGAAGATGGAACAAATGTACTTTTCTGCACTCCCCAAACTCAGAGTACCAACCCCATGGAGGAGGTTCTGCACAGCTAGATGAAATGAGGAACTTGATAGAGGTAGGAAAAGTCCCCTCCTGGGTACTGGAATGATCTGAATTGTTATATTATATATTTCTATTTTTCTGGCTGAAATTTTTCTAAGCTACCTAACAGATCCAGATGCCCAATCATTAGGAATTAAAACTGCACTAAAAATTGCTGGGGCAGCTTATTGAATTCAGTGTGGCCAGATGATGCTCTGCAAATGGTATACAGCTGAGTGTCTGCTGCAAAAGCTGTACTTGTAAATGTTAATTTTATACTGTATTTACTTTTTTGTGTTCCTTTCTATGAATATTCTAAAGAAATAAGATTTACTAGGGTGAAAAATTGTAAGAAACTGATTTTTATTTTTGTTTGAGTTCTCAAATGTTCAGGAAAAGCAAATTTAATGGAGGTTTAAGCAATCCATTACTGCATAAATTGTAGATTTAATAATCTACCTTGCAAGTTGAAATTGGTGTTATTGCTGATTAGAAGTTACATAAATCCCACGGTTTCAGAATACATATGTAACAAACGAATATACTATAACATGAACATTTGCTATGAATCATTTGTGTTTAAACTTCAGGCCAAAACTTCTTAAATGAAGAGATTTATGAAAAAATTCAAATAATGATCATAGTTGGCAATTTTGCCATGTGTTTGCACATAAAGAAAGATGTCAGTTCCTGAGTAACTGGCTAAGAATGTTTTCTTTGCTGTATTTCTAAGGCTCTAAAAAGAAAAAGCTTTCACTCAGCTAATATTTTTCCCTAGCATAGATCAAAGAATGTAGTTTCTATGAGAAATGATTGATATATGTTGCTAAAATTGGCATAATTGCTTATCGGATCTTACACTGAATGCCAATTAGTATACTATGTGATGTTCAATAGGCAACTCTTCTGTGGATTACTGAGTGTTGATTGAAATGGTAATTGTTCTGTAAGCAATTATTTGTACTCTTCAGAAGTAAATTTATTTTTTTCATATATAGTCTCTTTTCCTTTCTTGAAAATGTATGGTCCTGAATTGGGCCCCATATTATGCATGTGCATATATAGTAACCATTCACAAGCATAACTATTACAGTTCTGCTTATTTTGTATTTGTTGCCGGCACAGGGTGCCCGAGGGAGGCAACAATTGGGTTCGTTGCCCAGTGTGAATCGCGCCAAATAAACACACTGGGGGGAGAAGTAGACAGAGTTTATTTGAGCTCAAGTAAAAGGTGCAGGGAGACTGTATGGTCTCAAATCCTGCACCCATAACCCTGCAACAGTGTATTTTTATACCCTGGTCACTTCCAGCAGTAGTTTTCCACTGTTAACTACTAGTTGGCTAGTTGGCTTCCACTCTCCCCCACCCCCTTCCCTCCTCCCTTCTCTCTGAGTGGTGTCCTTGCATTCCACAGATAACAGTTTTAGGGAGTTTCAGCTTGCCTGCTACTCATCCTGTTTTTCCAGTATTACAGGAGGTTACAAAAAGTTCAAGGAAAGGGTTACAAAGGTTTAGGAAGGGGGGGGGGGGGACCTGGCTCGCCCAGGCCTACAGCAGAGGGGCTTCATCGACACTCGTGGTCTTCCATCCCTCTGAGTTACCTAGGGTTATGCCTAGTGACACCAACATACTGATAACAGAAGGAACCTTTAGGAAATTCACTTGTATCAGTATATTTTTTTAAATTCAGGAACTCGTATTGATCAATGGCTTTTACTTTGTGGGGCAGGAAATCTGCAAGACAGTTGGTACTTTAGGGTGAAAGAAGATGAAAATCATTGTGTGATGAGTATCTAAATCACAATTTGAAGATGTAATACAAGTTTAATTGATAAGAATCTAATTTTTATTTAATTGGTATCATATATAACAGTTTATTTTAATGATTTATTGTCTTTAAGGTGGTTTTAAATGGAGAGTGGCTAAATATTCACCAATGCAATCACTATAATAAATGGGAAGTAAAATCAACTTTTTAAATATATTTTTCATTTTGGTAGCAGCAGAAAGATTCAATAAGAGGCTGAAGGCATTCTGTTCAAGATAAATTATGGAATATGAAATGCATAGCATAAAGTACAACAGTCTTTCTTGTAGCTATGGTTTCAATTTGAATACTTTGTAATAAGGAAAAAATATAAAATTTCACATTTTTCCAATGGTATGGTACAGGTTTCCATCGATTTTTATGCGGGATCTTTATATACGAATTTGCTCTTATGTGATGTGCATATTTAGACCCATAATTAATTACATGTGAGGTAAATTTGCTACTATGCAATCAGCATAGATGCCCCCCCCAGCAGGTAAGTCTGTGGGGGGGAGGGGAAAGGGCCATGGCTCCACTCACCCCAGCCCTAGCTGCTGCCACCCCGGGAGCAGCCAGTGACAGCAGCCTGCAGCCGCTGGGCTGCACCATGCTTCGCCTGTTCCCCTGTGCCTGGGCTGCGCCGTGCCGTGTCGGCTGCTGCTGGGGCTGCTCTAGCACCGGCTGGGGTGAGCACAGTGCAGCCCAGCGGCAGCAGGCGGCTGGTGCCAGCCACTCCTGGGGCCGCTGCAGCTGGGGCTGGTATGAGTGCTGCTCTACTCCTTCTGCTTTGCTGCGCTGTGCTGTGGTGCAGACAGCAGATGTCAGATGTTGCCGGGGCTGCTCTAGCACAGGTTGGGGTGAGCACAGTGCAGCTCAGTGGCTGCAGGCAACTGGCGCCAGCCACTTTCAAGCTGTTGCAGCTGGGGCTGGTGCGAGTGCTGCTCAGCTCCCTCTGCTGGGCTGCCTTGTGCAGCCCCGGGAGTGGCACCCCTTCACCTGCCCCTTCCCTAGTCCTAGCCTTACTCCCTCCCTCACCACCATGGGAACCTATCCCTATTTGTTACATTGTAAAGTGGATTCACTTTATGCACATTTGATTTGTGTGTCACTGTCCAGGAACACATGTACAGCATAAATCAAGGGAAACCTGTATATGAAAAAAATAGAATAAAGCTTGCTTTTCATAGAATGGCTAAACCAAAACTAAATTTGCCAATATAATCTTTCTGATATGAACTGCTTTCCCGTTTCTTTGTTCAAATATGTTCTCAGCACGGAGAGCTTATTGAGCAAACTTTCAAGCAATCTAGTTATAAACATTTTATTTTATTGCAAGCTATGAATTTATATATGTCTGCTGTGCACCATAACTTGTTTCTCAGTGCCATCATCACAAAACCAGAAAAAAATGCAGTAAGTGGGCTTTTTTTTCTCTGGACACTTGCTACTGTTGGCTTGTTTACAGTTTGCCGTATTAAACTAAAGATACTGATGCACAGCTTAGTTGCATAGAAAAAATGGATCAATGTGAGTGGATGAAGGAAAACAGTTCAAAGGTTCAGGAAAAAAATCATATAGAAATATGTTAAAAAACCCTCAAATGGACATTGGGCAGTTCCTTTTTTCATGAATATATTGAAGTATTCAAACTCTTCGTGAAAATCCTGACACACAAAAATACCACCTATCATTAGCTATAGGATTTGTACCTTGGAATGATAGCAATGCAGAGGAGTGTGTGTTTATAGAACTAATTAAAAACAAACTGCCTCCTCCCTGAAAAAAGATGCCACTCTACAAAATTGTGTTCATCCTAAATTTAGGAAAAGTATGATTTGAATATTTATTCTAGCATTTGCTGTTTCACCAGTGTTCTAACATTCCCTGTTGTGTTAAACATTCTTTATCTCTGACCATGTTTGTGGCAGTATGGTGAGCAACTGAGCACCTACCCATGGGGGAAAAAATAGGAGCTTAAGTACATAAATGACCCATCAAGGGACCTTAAAGGGTCATATATCAATAGAAGTACTTTTGTGATGTAAAGACACTTTTCTGGTGCCATTAAGTTGACATGATAAAATGTGACGCTTCCCCATTTAAAGTGTAGTTTTATAATGATACATATAGTATCAACCCATTGTGATGTATGCCTCATTTGAGTTAAGCAGCCCTATCCAATGGGAAGGACAAGGGGCTAAGGTGGAAGAGATGAGGGGAGCCTTTTCCTGACAATGGTACCTGATCGCTCCAAGATGTTTTCAGCATCCTTTAACACATTTTTCAACACAAGTGGTAAGTATTCTTATTCCTTTTTACTTCCATTGATGTTTTTGTTTTTCTTAGTTGTTTGCATCAAATACAAATCTTCACTATATTAAATTTTACTGATGTATTTGTTTTGTTCTGTTGCTCTCTCCAAATTTAAGTAGATGTAGCAATAACTTCATAGAATGTTTTGTGTTACACATTTTACCCACACAGTTGGGGGTGTGTGTGAAATGTATGCAATGTACATGCACATGCATACACACACAGTGCTATGAAGAGCTTTCAAAATTAAAATAGATGCAGCAGTAACAGAGCAAATCATGCATTGGTATATATTAATATTATGTATATATATTTTTTTTTGTGATGCATTAACTTCAGGGGTCATACAATATGACTGTTGGAGTTAATGTATAATATAAGTCAGTGCCTTCAACCTAAAGGAGATGAGTATGATTATGCAATTTATTTATTGTTTTTCAGAAACCACAAGAAGGAAAGAGGACCAATGAATTCCAACTGTGTCAGGGCGGCTAGGATCTGGAACCAACTTGCAAGTGAAGTGGCTCCTACCCTGGAGGTCTTTAAGACAAGGCTAGACAAACACCATGCTGGGGTTGTTTGACCCCAGTACTCTTTCCTGCCGTGGTAGGACTTGATGATCTGCTCAGGTCCCGTCTGACCCTACAAACTATGAAACTGAGGTGGATGAAAGGCTGAGAAGAGAAAAGTGCTTTTCTCCTTTAGCTGAAAGGCCTTTTAAAGAAGATACTGTATCAAACTTCAGACAAGGAGGCATATGAGAGAGGGTAATATCACTTTTTAGAAAAATGTATTTTAAATAAGCTGGTACCATGTACAAAATATTGACTAACTTGATGAACAGCTGTATATGAAAATGTGAAAAAGCATGATAGTTCCTAAAGTAGTGTTAAGTGTAATTATGTTCTATATAGGTGCTTACATTTCTTGGTCCTTCTGTAAATAGAAAGCATAGATATATCTTATTATAATGCGTGTAATATGAAATATGTGTATTCTAACAGTAATGCATATATTATGAAATGTGCATGCTACAAAGTATTTTGGAGACATAATTTGAACATGAATGTTTTTCTCAAATAATATCTCTCTCTCTTGAATTTTGCTAGGTACAAAGGATATGGAAAATGGGTGATCCTTCCATGTGTCTTGCTCCCATAAATGGGAGGAACAGAAATGGGCTGAATTTTGCTATAATTCCTCTCCTGCTTTATCTCGATGTCTTAGTCTCTGTGTATTTTATTTAGATAAGGAGTTACCATTAGTTCATTGTCTTATCATACATGCTGTTTCAGTTATTTTTGTACATAAAATTTGTAAACTAAAACAAATGAGCCATTCATATTTTGTTAATTAAAATGCAATTAATGACGTTTATTGTCTGTCTTTATGCAAGAGAAATGGGTAGGTGTATTTTGTATGATATTGTTTTGACTCATTAGTATACAGTTTTACTGAAAACAATGGAATAAAAACCCACCTTACAAATTGCCCATTTAGTTATGTTTTTCTTATTGTGTAGTTTGTTTTTTTTGTGGCTAGACATACTGTGATGAAGTATCAGTTATAAAAACTCCATCTTAGTTTGATATAGTGTGTGTGTGTGTGTGTGTGTGCACGCGCAGGAGGAGATGGAGCAGTCTCAAGTCATTTTACAGAATTACAGAAGGTGTAAGCTAGGGTATGTCTTAGCCCCTGATTCTGCCAGTTAGACTCTGTCTTAGGGCCTTGTTGCACAGGACGCTAGGAACTGTTTTTGTTTGATAGTACTAAACATTAGTGTTTTAAGTACAATTAACATGTCCAAAGCGTAACATGAAACACGGCCCTTAGTTTTTATTTGTGGCTTACTTTTTTCATTTAATTAATTACTTCAGATAGCAGTAAACTTCTGTATAAGAATGGAAGAGCAGAAATTCAGGTTAACCTGATTTTATGTGCACTGGTACCTGCCATTCCAAAAGCACATTTATAACTCTGTTTTAAGCATCTGAAATATTTGAACTCAGTGATAATTCTCAAAAGTAATTTAAATTTTAGCTGGCTAATAACATGATGGGAATTTGCCTGCCAACAGAGAATTGTTTCGGCCTAGTATAGAGCTTATGATGATTAGCTACATGTTTGATAATAATTGACAGCAGTGCTTTCTGCTGAAGGATGAAGGCACTGGTTCTAATCCTATGAGAAAACTGCTAAGCATGAGAAATCCAAAATAACCCTGAAATTCCTCTTGGGAAGCACCATTTTACTGTTAATTTTGCCATACATCATTTCCATTATGGCTCTGCAAGTTGTAGACCTTGACACCTAATACTTTTGCTGCTGAGAGGATGAAAGTTCAAGGTGGAGGTATAGTCTTTAGAATACTGAACACTTTTTTTCCTTCCTCCCCTTTCCCTTCTTTCTCCTTCAGCTTCCTTCTCCAGTGCTGCTATTCCTGAACTGTGGTAATGATGATTCAGTTGCATGAGAAAAAGTGGACTTCTTTGTCCTCAAAATGGGCCTTGTTAGACCTTACACTGTAAGCCAGACAAATGTTAATTGGCTTAGTGTTGTTCAGCTTAGTGGAGCAGTAATATGGTAAGGCAAACCCCCTCCCTGCTTTGACTGTCCTTCAGCTGCAGTCTTGGAGCTCACGCAGTTTGCTTTCTTAGGGCCTCGATCCTTTTTTCTGCAGAGCTCAGATGGTGCCTGCTGTCCCACTCCCCACTGGCTGGGCTGCTAGCTGGCTGGGTACTGCCTGAGCTCCAAGGGGCCCATTCCCTTTTTTTCCAGAGCTCAGGCAGTGCTCATCCCCCGCATTGGCACTGGTGGGAGCAGAGTGCATCTGGATAGTGGTGGGAAGCACTGCACTGGCTGTGCTTGCTCTGCCTGACATCTCTGGGGGGCGGAGGTGACCATCATGCCCAGTCCACTGTGCCCCAGGGTCCCTGTTTGCCCTGAGTCAAGTGGGGCCACTGCATTCTGGGTTACTGGACTACTTCAGCTCGGACAGAACAGTTGTGGGAAGTGGCCACATGATAATAGGACTGTAACAAAATTAGGCAGATTGGAAATAATCCTGCTCTGGAGTGGGAGTGGTGTAACTTTGAGAATGAGTGCTTTGAGACACTTAGAGGGTTCATCTACATATGCACTTTACTGCAGAGCTCTGTAGTAAAGCGTCACAGTCTACACATGCACTGGTGTTAGGGTGCAGTAAACTAATTAACTTCACTGTAGAATAGTATTATCAGGGGCAGTACTATCTTAAAGTGGAGTACTTTACTGTGCCAAAATGCATGTGTAGTTGCTGACTGGGTGCATTCATTGCTCCTGGTCAGTCCAGCCAGCCAGGGGCCTGCACTGCTTTGGCTCAAATTGCTGCTGCCCCAGGTGTGCATGCAGACACTGCACCTAGGAGCAGTTGACTGGCATGAACAGTTCTGGAGTTTATCACGTTACATTAATTACACATGTAGATGCAAACCAGTAGGTGTAAATGTGCAGCCAACTCAGGGTTTTAAGATCTTAAGAGGCCACCTAAACTTACCAAAAAGCCCCTATAAGATTCAAGACTCCTGAGTTCTAGAGCAGCAACATAGAGCAGTAGTCAGCTATCTTTTAAGAAGCCATGGGCTAGAATAACTTGGCTTAGATAGGACACAGTCTGAGTGTTTTAGGAGGGGGTGGGAAGGAGGGGTCTTTCTTGTACCCATACTGAGGTCAAACACCTGGGAGCAGTGCTTGTGCCACAGCCACTTCTCCCATCCTCCCACCCCTGACCCGCACTCCCTTACAGCATGCAGACTGAACTTCCAGCCAGTGGGGGTGCCACACTGGGGCTGGGGATCTGCTAACTTCATCCTCACTACCATGGCTTCTCTCCACTTCCCTCACCTCCACCTTGCTCCCCAGCTGGAGCTCCTCACTGTCTGGCCCCAGCACAGAGGCAGATGGGGGAGCTTGTGTTCGGGTCATGCAACTTGCAACTATGCCAGCGCTGCTGCTGCTGCTTCTCCTGGCAAGGAGAGCTGTCCCACAGCTGGGCAGCTTCCAGTAGTGCCTGTGGTGCAGCTGGAAGGTGGGGTGTGGGTGGGGGGCGGGGAGCAGAAAGAAGCAGGTGCAGTATGGATGCCATTTGCACCTCCTAGCTGTGGTGCAGCCCCTCACACTGGCTAAAAGCTGATCCCTCATTGCAGCCAGGAAACAGACAGGGAGTTGGCTGAAGGTGAAGCCCTCCAGCTCCATGGACTGGATCCAGCCTGTGGGATTTTGTTGCTGGCCACTGATGCAGATCATGGAAAGGTGACTAGAGATGTTCATTTTCTCTGAGGATTGTCAGGCCTTCCCTCTTAAAAATTTCTCTTTAAAGAGTAACTAATAAAAACAAGAACATTTGGTCCCTGCTGACACTAGTATTCTGATTTGGGATAGAATTTTATTAATTGGACTAAGTGTAACTACTCTTAACCTGTACTCTGGTTTCAGCCCATTTAGATAACCTTTCAGTTCATGAATATAAAGATGTGTTTTATACTTGGTGGTTTTCTTCACATAGTTCCTTCACTCTCATTGATCTTACCTTTTTATTTTTGACACAATGTAATTGGGCTGCAGTGCTTGCAGTGAAGAAGATGCTTCGCTCTTAGTCTTTCTGTTATACTTTCATTCTTATGTGTATTGGTTAGTGCTTTATTGTTTCTTCCACTCTTGCTCTTTGTGCTCCAATGAGAAGTGTAATACCCACACAGCTGACAAGTCATATGGCAAAAAAAAATCCTACTGTTTTCTGTGACTTCTCCCATTTAACCTGCCCTCCATCCTTTGTTAACGACATAATGGTGAATTAGCAGAAGGGGGGGGGTGCTACTTGCAGATGTGATGGTGCTTAACCTATGCCTTAGAAGCATGGAAACTCATGAAGATAATTGGTTGCCACATATAAAAAGTGACTGAAAAAAATACTGTATTTCATTATAATTTGAAATCGATAAAATATTCTCTTCTAGTAACAAATTTATGTATTGAAGAAAAAAATGCATTTAGAATAATCTATAAGAAAATGACTTTGACAGTATAATTGGGTATAATCTGTTTAGATCTTTTTCTTTCAGGCTTGATTATTCGAGATATGACAGTTTAGATGTAACATAGGTTATGTTATGAGGATCATTTAAGTTCCAACGTAGTAGTTTTTCAGTATAAGTATATACAAATTATTCAGAGCTGCTTTGAAGACTGTATTTCAGATTTTTCATATTTCACCACACTATCTTGTATCTTAATGAACTATATTGTACCTAGATGATCAAGACTTGGGAATCTCAGGCCTGCCAAGCAATTCCATTGGGCCTGCAAAGCTGGAATATAGGTGTCAGTGGTGAGGGAAATCAGTAATTTAGTGGTGGGAGGAGCAGTAGTGGCTTGCTGCTCTTAAATCCTTGGGGTTTCTTAAAAAATAGCTTTGTTTCAGTAGCAGAATGATGAATGATACTGTTCATTAACTATTTACAACTCATAAGGCAAAATGGGAAAGCCAGTAATGAAGAAGCATGGATAATTATCCTCTTGAGAAAAAAACTTCCTATTCAGCTGAATTACTTGTGGTGTGCTATTAAGTGACTACTGATCAACTAAAAAGGAAGTTAAGTTTTTTTAAATTGCGTTGAACTAAGCTGATATTTAATTAGACTGTTAGTTTGGTTTTTTTTACCAGAATCTAGATTGTGGAAGTTCAGTTTGGTAAAGCTATTAACTGCAGGCAAAATAAGTAAGATTAATTATTTTGGAGACATTGTATTTTAAAAGATTGCCATGAAGTGGCCATTTAGCTGTGCAGAATTCTGCAAACTGCTCCTGTCTTGTGCATATTCTTGGTAGTTTATAGACTAACAGTCCTGGAAAATAACCCTCCTGCATCTTAGAGGAAGATCTAGTGCATCCTAACTATAGCATTTTACCAAGGTATATCTGTGATGCTTTGTTCATCCAAATCAACATTTGTAAGAGTTGTATTATTTTGAGATACACTTGCTACTTTGCATTTATGTGTATACGTCCTTATAATGAACTGATAAATACTTTTCAAAAATAAGATCTTAGACTCTTTCAGTACCTGAAATAAAAATAAAAAATAAATCTTACCTGATTTATTTTTATTTTGAAACAATTATCCTGTAAATGTTCCAATGAGTTTTTTTACACAAATCAATTCACTGGCTGTCATATCTTACTAGAATATTATCTCTTATGTAGGGGTCAGAGTCATGACTATAATTGTAGTAACTTTTACATGTCTTACATAGGGGATGGCCAGATATAACATTACATTATTTTAAACTTTAGTTTTAAACTTATATTGCCTGGACTTAACCTGGTCCATGCTGTTCCTACTGATTTGGGGTTCAGGGAGTGGTCATGTGGATAGAGGGGGTTTCCAGGTTGCTGGGTGCTCTGGGGGACTGAGCAATGTCTCTGCAGTTTTTAAGCAGCACTTTTCCCTAAGCCACAGGTTAGTTATTTTCCATTCTTGGTCAGTGGTATTCCTGGTTATTCCCCAGAGTCGTCAGCACCTTTATAACCCAGAAGCAGGTGTTTGCCCTCTGCTTACCTGGCTACACCCTTCCCTACCCAAACTCATCCAAAGCCTGGTCATTTGTCATGAATGGAATAGAACTGAAAAATGGCAGCTCCCCAAGAAGGGAGAATTATGGGTCCAGGCTGCCCGCAAACCTACTGACCACACTTTTGTCCCTCCGTCAGCCTGAGATGCACCAAACCCTTGTAAATTGCCACAAATTTAAGTAAATTGATGAGTGGCTTGGGGAAATCCACAAAAGCTCTGGAAGACCCAGAGCACCCATCTCCTAGGTAGGGACCTACTGAAATTGCATTTTTGCGCTTTTTGCAGAAATAGCGATTTTGGACAAGGTCTAAAAAAGCCCAGGCTCTGTGCTTTTGGTGTTCTCCCTGAAAAAAAAAAATACTAGAAAAAAATGTTGGCTCCTTTTGGGGGGAGCCCCAGCGGTCCTTGTGGCTGCTGTGGCCTGGTTATGAAGCCTGCCAGGGTGGGAATCAAGGAGGGGGCTGCTGGCATAGCAAGATCATTGCTGCCCTCATCCTTTGCCATTGATTGGCTGCAAAGGCTGTCTGCTAATAGAGAATGAGGAGTGGGGCCATATGACACTTGGCCCTTTGCAGCCAATAGGAGGAAAGAGGAAGAGCTGTATGATAGAGAGCCCTTGCAGCCAATCAGCAGCAAGGGGTGGGGCTGCATGATGGACAGCCTCGCAGCCAAATAATGGTGAGGGGTGGGGACGTCAGGCTTCCTCAGCCAATCAGAGGCATGGGCTGAGGCTGGAAAAATGATTGGAAAAATGGGCAGAACAAAATAGGATGCAGTTCAAGAAAGACGAGTGCAAAGTGCTGCACCTGGGCAAAAAGAACCACCAACACACTTGCAGGTGGCGGGATGACCTCAGCAGCACAGCAGCGGGAAGGGATCTTGGAGCCATAGTCGACTCCAAGATGAACATGAGTCGTCAATGTGATGAAGTGATCAACAAGACTAACTGCACTTTATCGTACATTAGATGCAGGGGTAGCACTGGATATAGTCTTCCTGGACTTCTGGAAGGCTTTTGACATTGTCTCTCACCCCATTCTCATTAAGAAACTGGGGGGCTGTGGTGTAGACACCCACACAGTCAAATGGGTTGCCACCTGGCTGGAGGGCTGCACCCAGAGGGTGGTAGTGGATGGGTCCTTCTCAACCTGGAAGGACGTGGGCAGTGGGGTTCCGCAGGGCTCGGTCCTCGGGCCCGCGCTGTTCAACATCTTCATCAGTGACTTGGATGAGGGGGTAAAAAGCACCCTGTTCGAATTTGCTGATGACACTAAGATGTGGGGGGACGTGGGCACACTGGAAGGATGCAACAGGCTGCAATCAGACCTAGACAGGTTACAAGGGTGGGCAGACGAGAATAGGATGGATTTCAACACAGACAAGTCCAAGGTGATGCACCTGGGGAGGAAAACCGGCACCATACCTACAGGTTAGGGAACTCCCCTCTTGTCAGCACGGGGGCGGAAAAGGATCTGGGGGTCATCATTGACTCCAAAATGAACATGGGCCGGCAGTGTGGGGAGGCAGTTAGGAAGGCTTGATGACTTACTGAGGTCCCTTTCAACTCTAACTTCTATGAATCTATGAGGCATCTTTCCAGGTTTGGGATGGGGTACTCTTGGGAGATGCACACAGATAATATGAAATAGACATACCGACATGTGCCACTAATTAGGCACTCTTATGATCCTCCCAGCCAAACTCTACTCCTCAAACTCCCCCAGCTGATCTCTAAAGTCCCCTGGGTTCATACATTTCTGTTGGTCATTATGCACGAAACCTCCTGATGCTGGTGTGATGCTCAGAGTAGTGTTGCCACACTGTCCACCCTCTGCCCTCAGTCAGGTGAGGCTTCTTGTAGGTAACAGTCCTTTGGAGGTTGTTCTGGCTCTTTAGTGTGACATTAGATGGTACTGCTTCTGCAACCCCTTTTAAAAAAAAACAAACTTATGACAGTTACCATCTAGGGTTTAAATGCATCCTAGTGTTCTCTCTCACTTGGCATTTACTTTACTGTCCCATTCCAGATGCACAGGCTGCATTTCCTGTGCCTCACAGGCTGTCTACCATGAGACTCTCAACAGTGGACCCAGAGCAATTTGGTATTTCTCTAGATAGCATGTATAGTAGAAGCACTGACAAATATATACTTGTAGCGGAAGAAAAATAGTGATATCTAGTGCATTTAGGTATAATGTTGAATAAGTGTTTTTTTCAGAACTGTGGAATATGCTGGTATAGAAAAACCATTGAAATATTGAAAATGACACGCTACTGATTTCCATTTTTCTTTTAATGGATTTAGAATGATCATACTCTGCCTAATTTATCTAGCCCCATGGGCCACATGAGTGGCTCAGGGCTGGTCCATGGCTGGATCCAATGCAGGGTTGGTGCATGGAGCTGGTCCACAGGTGGAATCTTGTGGGGTGACCCTAGGTGTTGGCTGAACCACACGCTGGAGTGATTGGATGTTGATAATGGTAGCGGTAGGGATATGTTGACAAGGTTTGCATTTATTGTTAATCCCACTAAATATGGCTGATTAATTTTGATTCAAATATAAATACAATAGTGGTGGTGATGTACTTTGAAAGGGTATTTTGTTTCCCTTGATGATGTTTAGGAACCAGAAATATGTACTGGATGATGAAAAAAGAAAAGAGGATCCAAGAGCATTTTCTTGATCAAAGTGAGTTTTATTTCAGGAGTGATGATGAAGTTTGCAAACCAGTTTTTCTTGTCTGGTTTTCTTCTCAAGAGAAAGAAAATCATGAGGCAGACTATTTGTAAATTGCTGGGAAAACAGTTTGGAACATAGAATTATTCTCCTTCCATATTTAAAAGTCTGTAGAATAGATTAAGGGTGCTCAGCCTCCAGCATATGAGCCACATGCAGCCCACAGAGCCATGGCATCCAGCCCATGGAGATTTCCATGGCTGAGGAACTTTGGTGGCAGGGGAGTGGTAGCAATTAGTACTGTCACTGTCCCTTGCTTCCAAATTCCCAAGCCCCCCAAGGTGGCTCAGAGCTGAGCCATGCCCCCTCCCCCTAAACCACTGGATCTGACCTGGCCATACCCCTTTGCTTCCATGGAGCTGGGTTGCTCTCTTTTCTCCCTGTGGGCCTGGGTCATACCCTGGTCTCCTTGTACAGCTGCTCTCCCTTACCCCTGTATGGCTGGATCAGGGCCAGGCCATGCTCCTTTTCTTCTGTGGGGCCAGGCCACACCCCTTCCCCTTCTCCCATGTGGATTGATTGGAGCTGGGCTGGATAGAGACTCACCATGCCCATGTTGGGTGCCAGATTGGACCCACCAGCTGGATCTGGCCTGCAGATGGATCAGGCACTACCCATGCAATTTGCCAGGCAAAAAACTTGAGCACCACTGGAACAGAAGAAAACAAAATAAGCAATTTCAAATATGGTGAATTGACATTACATTGAAGGTCATTTTAGTAGCGATGCAAATACAAATCACAAATAGCTGTAATGCAGGGAGGTTTCATCATAGAGGGCTATAGAAATAGAAGGAATGCCTTGTAGCCAATTTTTTTTTTTTTTTTTTTTGCAACTCTTGGTAGTACAGACCACATTCCTCCTTTTAGGCTAGGTACAGACATTCAGAAAGTCGGTGGTGGAATCAATCTGTTGCATGGTTTTCTGTTAGTGGCATAGTTTAGTTCAGTAGCAAACAGAACGCATGTTCTTGCTCTTTTGGAGACGGTGGAGAGGGGCAAATCTTAGACCTGGTTCCACCCCTTTTAAACCAGTCTACATGCACTCAACTTCTGTTCTGGTGTGGGTATAGTCTGCTTTCTGATCACTTAAATCAGTACAAGTGTAATGTCTGTACCTGGTATTAATGATCAGATAAGTCTTGTGTTCCCTAGAGCAACTACTTACATAACAAAATAGTGTTTGGAAAGTCTGTTATGGTTGTTGATCAGTGGGAAGCTAGAAGGTTATCTACTGTCTTAGGACCATCTCCATTTTTGAGGAAAATTTAACCAGCTCTCTTTTACCACTCTGTAGACAATGATTTGGGGACCGGTTGGTGAAACATACCATACTCTTCAAATTGCATTACCAGTAATATGGAATCATTAGTTCTAATGAGGTTGGTTATAATCAAAATGTTCTTTTTATATGTGGATTCTAAAGTTCTGAACTTTTTTGAACATGATTTGTTATGAGAGGTATTGCCATCTGTTATTAGTTCTTTAGATTGTTCACTCTTTGGGCATGAAGAGAGATATTTTAATTTTGGTTTATACCTTACCCTTAATGGATTGCTAGTTATCTCTTTGGAAATGGTTAAGCAAAACAATAACACATTCCTTAAATAAAGGCAACCTGTGAGGTTATTCATGTTTGACATCTATATTTCATATCAAACATCATGTCAGCATTGAGTGCCAGAGTTACAATTTTGTCACTTCCAAGACTGTTCATCCATATTTCATGCCACATCATATTAATATTTTCTTTTCTTTTTTTAACTATGACAAATAATAGAAACAGCACTGTGTTGCAAAGAATTCAAAGACCACAGCAGGTCAGAAAAAGGTTTTAACACTATGAATTCCAGTTGGAAATCTTTGGATTTAGCTTGTGAGTCATGTCTGCACACTGAATGGTGCTAACACTGTGCTACATCATTGTAAGGATCTCAAGGCATGCAGGGTTGAGAACCACCACTTTAAGGGAACCCTTACTTGTTTCTAGCTCTGTAGTCATCAATAGTCCATTGACAAAGTTCAGGACAGGTTTTTGGCTTAACAATGCATCAATGATTACCCTATGTTCATAATTTTAATTTTCTTTTTGGAACCGAATTCTAGGTAGATGCAAAACATGCTGCTTCATCATTGTCTTTGATTGTTAATACTTTTATATTAAAATATCTTTTACTATTTGTGTACCAGTACAAAAATACTAACTAATTCCATGGAGTTCATTTATTTTGAAAAAGTCAATGTTTCTGATGATACCCATAAGAATAGAGAGCTGCAAATTTTGGTGCATTTAATTTTCAATAGGTAATACTTACTTTTCAGATACAGAGAGGATAGCAAGGGTAGAATTACTGACTCTTGCTCTTCGTATCCACAGAAACTCCCCTTTGCATATTACCTGCATAGTGAGTCCTAGGACAGAAATCCTTAGTTCTCCCTCTGGAGCTGGTTTTCCCCCTGATGTTCAAATGGGCACACTTGGGAAATGGACGGAAAAGGGTGTCGATAAATTAGCCAATAGAACTCAGCTAGCTCAGCTGGACAAGTAAACTGCTACTGGGATAGATAGGTCTATTCCAGTATAATTTAGTAGTTCTTTCTATATCATAAATGAAGCTTCACTGAACTCTCTTGTAGCAATTCCTATTCTGAAGCTAAGGATGACTGTGGGTCACAATTGTCTCCTTGCTCTGTGCCTGGGGCAACAGAGCTTTATGCCATCCTTTTATCAGAATAAATTGCAAGTTTATAATCTCTCTTGTATGTTTAAATGTTAGCTCCAAGGTAGCCTAGTGTATCTAATTCTGTGCCTTGTTTTGGAAAGCATTATTACAGAAATTTAAACTAATTTTTTTTTGTGATTCTGTAGAGAATGAGATGAGAATGATTGCTTTTATGTCTTGTATTATTATTGAAGAAAAATAAATCAATGATAATTAGGTACTGCATGAGATGTGTTTGGAAAGATGCACAGCTTGTACTGATAGGCAGTTAGGAAATAGAAATGTAAGAAAGCTGGTAGTCGGTGCACTCTGATGTTTCTAGATCTATAAGTTCTACCTATTTAATTTTACTAGCTCTCTCATTTCAATTCTTGTCTATATGGATGTATTAAAATTGTATTTTTTTCACCCTCTATTTGGAGAAAAGAAATTAAAAAATGTTTAGTGAAATGGAATTTAAATCATCTACTGGTAAATATCTGTTTTCTTTTAAGATGGTTTGTGTCACCCTCCTTCAATATGTGGAGGGTAATGCTTTTTGCTTATCATGTTACTTTATAATAGGCGTATATATAAGGCATCTTAATCTAATTTACCTTCCCTGTCCCCATAAGTAGCTTGTCTTTTAAAATGTACTCTAATTTCCTAAATAAAATTTTAATTATTTTAAAATAAATTTTCTCTACTCTTGCCTGAAATCAAGAACTTCTTAAATTTTCTTGTCTGGAGATGGAATATTTCAGACTGTTTAAATTGGTAATTTTAATGATAAATAAGTATTAAATAACAATTTTTAATATATGGGTAAAACACTGTCACTAGCTGATTGCAATTGAATGAAGTGAGTTTTTTAAAAGCAATATACTGATGAATATGATGAATATTAAAGACAGTAATGCTTCGATCAAAAAGCAAATCCTGTACGGGCCGTATAGAAGAGTGACTACATCATGGATTAAGTAAAGAGAAACGAGAGATTCTGATGTTTAGTATACTCATTATCATTATTGTCTAGTCTGGTAGATAGTAAGGCCCCTGGCATTTATCATGCATTACTGCATACCACTCACAGATATATTACTTGTTAAATGTGGAACATTTTTGGAGCTGATTTTTATCCCATTTTAATTTGAATGCGTGGCATATATTTGAAATGTCACCCTGCCCTACATTTTGCCCAGTTTGGTTGTAAATTTTTCAAAGAAAATCTTTCTTCACTATCTGAGGTGTGTTTAAGTTATTACATCAAGAGTGTCAGAGTCCAGTTATTTACGTTGTTATTATTTTAATTGCATTGAGGATGGGAAGGAGAAGAGGACCTGGAAATTGCTGTTTGCTATGTTGTTGGAACAGTGTAGGGCTACCCAGCATTCAGCTTACACAGCGGGTACTGGTTGATTTAAAGTATTCAAGTTGCAGAACCTGATTTTTGGCTATTCATTTATATCCAGGGGAATCAAAGGAAACAAGAGTGTAGGAGTTCTGCCTTTGCCTTTATTTGAGTGGTATGGTCACATTTGTCAAAAGATGCGACAAAGTAGTTGGAAATACAAAAAGAAATAGTCTAGAATTAGAAGCCTCTTGTGAATGTGAAGTCCGTATTCACTAATATCATTAAACATTATTCATGATCACATTAAATTTGTATTTGTATACATTCAATTTCATTAAATCTACTTACGATTAAACTACTGTTATTGCAAGTGAGTTATATGTGGCAAAATGGCAACTGAGGCTAGTAACATCTGAGCAGTTTTATATATGTATCCAAGCAGTTTTTGCTATCAAACATTTTATGAGTCATTACATTAATCATGATTTGAAATCCACTTGGGGCTTCTTTTATTTTCTCTTTTCTTCATCTTGAATTTCAAGGTGCTTCATCTTGAATTTCCCTTTTGTTCTCTATCAAAAATCTCAGCAGTTCTATTAAGTTCTGGTGAATGGGATGGTTTTGTTTCCAAAGGATGGCTGTCCGCTGTGACACATGATAAAATATGTCTGGAAGCAAAGTGATGGAAAAGTAGCACACTTTCTTTTTTTGGGCATGCTTCTCGTCAGCTCTGTTATCCCTGCATGTACCAAAAGGGTCATTGAAGAGATGAGCTGTTAATTCTGGTGCTTGAAGTAAAGCTATGTTTGATAGATATTTTTTTAAAAGCATACTTGAAAAGGACTTCGAAGCATGCAGACTATATTAAAAAGAAAAAAGTCAAATCAGTATTACTTAATAATTTTAATTGTAGTGATTAAATACATTAATTGTGTAATCATGGGATTTTTACCTGTGCTTTTCTCTAATGCCATAAAATGCATCATCTGTGTGTTTCACTTTAAGTAGGTGTGTATGTGTGGTGTGTGATATGATATACGATACACATGCATATATATAATCCCCCTGACATCATATGGGAGCGTATTCTAGAACTTGAGAGATGAAGTGGCATGAAGAGATTTGTAGGTTATTTTGGTTTCATTTTGTTGAAAAAATAAATTAATCATTACTAAAATCACAGACCCAGATTCTTACTGCAAGATTAAGTACTTTTATTGAATTTGCTGGAGTTGTATGCATTTATGCCCACTAGTAGCGACATACCCTGTAGATTTTAGTGTGTGATCCAAACCGCCTTGAAATAAATAAATAAATAAATAAATGCAAGGCCTTTCCACTATCTTCAGTTTCATTTGGATCTTTCTTGTAATCTTACCGTGTACTGAACTGGTAGGTTATCATAAAATAACAATGCACAGAGTCTTGTGAATCCTCTTGGTTCAGCTAGATCATATCTTTGTCAATACAAGAGTATCTGTATTTTCTGGTGCTTTTTCCACTTTTAAAGTGAATGGATAATATATTTTCTTCTTCTGGGGCGGCTGATGAGGATCCCATAGACTATTATACCTGCTTTTCATTGAGCTCTTTCCATTTTCATTAAATTGTTCTTTATTTTCATTATCCTGTTGCTGAATTTTTCCTTTTTGTTTTAATTCTACCTACTAATCTAGCCTTCTAATACCGGTACCAATAGAATCTTTTATATTTCTACCTTTTCGTTTTTGGAGAACTTCTATATTGTCCTGGGGATTAAAGGTGGAAGATAAATTCACTATGTCATACCTGATTCTTTACCTTTCTTTCTGCCAACAGACAAGTAGTAAGTGGATCAGAGTTTTCTTGCGCTTATTCATCATTCAAATTGATATATCAAGGACATTTTATAAAAACAAACAAAAAAACCCCCTAGATTTTGAAAAAAAATTAATCAGTACTAAAATTACTGACCCAGATGCTCACTGCAAGGTAAGGTACTTCTACTGAATTAGTTGGAGTTATATGAATTTATGCCTACTAGGAAGTAGCCCATAGATTAAAAGTCTTTTAAAGCTGTATAGGAGAAGTGTTTGATATTTGAAGTTTTAGCTGATGGTATATTTGAAGAAAACAAACACAAAAGTGGCATTTTAAACTTTTTTGATTTCAAGTAACATTTGTAGATTTGTTTTCACTGTCTACTCAGTTGTACCTGGGATCAAGATCTTGATAACCACATGTAGGCAAGCTCTCACTGGTTTTGTTAATCATTTATCTTATCTGTAAATATGCATTTCTTTTAAATATTGTTCCTAACTTCTGTAAGTGCTATTTATATATTTTCTCTTTCCCTGAGCTCCTCAACCTTGGTCATGTTTTCATACTTAGGTACTGCCCAGAAACATGTGACATTGTGAAAGACTTATTTTCCTTGTTCACAACCTGCTTCTGCATATTCTGCACAAGAACACACTGATTTATTTTCCTGTCATAGCTTGCAATCTTTCCTGCTGTTTATAACCAAAGTATACCCACAACTGTGATTTATACAGGACTTGTCTAAAACCTGACAAAACTACAGAAACAGTTTCTGACTTTAACACGTTCACAGTGTAATGTCACAGGCTATTGAAGCACAAGGCATCTGTTTCTTTTTCTGTGATATGATTCACAGTAGAGATATAATATAGATTGCATCAAATCTCAAAAGACTCCATTAGATATTAATCTTGTGCTTTGCTCCATGCGTCTCAGCCAGTTAGCGCTGGGTGCAGTCTGGGAAGTGTTAGGCTTTGTGAATTTTGAAATACTTCAATCACACCAGCCTCTCCTGGTTCCTCATGTGAGAAATAAGTTCTGCTATCTTAAAAATCTTTAAAGTATCTCCTATTTCGACTTAGTATCATCCTATATAACAATAACAGATGCCAGAGAGATTTCATTTGCTTGGAAGTATGGAATTGTCTACTCTCAGACAGTTGTTATTTTCTCTTGTAAACTCATGAAAATGTTTAGGGACATGTCATACTTAGGTGTGGCAGGACTCGGTTTTTATTGATAAACATAGATAAACGGCCATCAAGCCACACCACCAACAGAGACCATTCACATCGGTAATAATCAAAATTGTCAGAAAGGGGGCTGTAATAGGGAACCCTTGCTCCTGTTACTGGACAGTGGAGAAAGAGAAGGGGGGGACAGAGTGGAGGAGTTAAAAAGGAACACAGTGGGCAACCTGGTAACTCATCAGTTAAGCAATTAACTGCTTGTTCAGAGGTGCAGGAAAGGGGGCTGGAGGGAAATAAGAGACTACCTAAACAAACACCTACCCAAAGGGGGAAAGGAGGGGAAGCTCCCAAACAGTTCTTCTCACTGGTGGATTAATACATGGGCCCCTGCCAATCAAGGGCCCCCTGGGAAAAATCTCTAACACTACAGGAGCTGGTCAGGGTGCTTGTTCCATGAGCTGATGTTGGGTGGGGATGGTGGAGTGGGACCAGCCTCTGCTGGATGGGCAGCCGGCATGTCACTCTGGAGGTACTGTCTGGGGGTCTCTGCCAGCCAGCTGGAGCATGCAGGAGCTTCTAGGCCATGGGGAAGTGCCTTCCCCATCTGATGCCTTCTTTTGGGGCCCTGCTGGGAGGCTTGTTTGGTGCAGAGCCAAGCCCCCGCAGCCCCAGTGCAGGCCTCAGCTGAATCCTCTCCGTAGCTCTGCTCCCAGGACCTAGCTGTCTACGGAAGGCAGAGCTTGGCCTCACTACAGTGGGTCCTTCCCCTAGGCCAGAGCTGCCCAAGCACCTGCACAGGTGAAGGGAGCTGCTGGCACGTTGTTCCTGATACCTCTGTTGCAGCCAAAATCAGAGCTGCCCATGCAGCCACAGGACCTGGACAGGCTGGAGACAGTCTCCAGAATCTCAGCCCAGGCCCCTCTCCCTGCGGTGTTCACAAGCATGATCATTTAAAAGGTAAGACATATTCTCATGAGATTTTATGTTAGTATTTTTTTTCACATTTTGGTTACATAATTATATGATCGTAGTATTAAAACAAAGGTGTAATGGATGTATAAAAGAGATTTTACATTATATGAAGTTTAGCACGTTTCATGTTTCAGGAATGATTAAACAAAATTGAGATGTATTGTGTAGGCCTACTGCTTTATTTTAGTAGCAAGAATTACTGGCAGTGATTATTTATACTTGAGGCTATTGGTACAGCCTGTGTTTTTCTTGTAGTAGTTTACCATAGTGTAGGTACAATGAAAAATGTATATTTAAAAAAAAAATAGGCAAACAAGAATATACATGACCACTGAACTAAAACATCATTCCTTTCGTGTTATACATTTATGGCAATCGCATGCATTTGAATCATTTTCCAAAGGCAGTTGTTTTATTCAGTTTTGTTTGTGGCAAAATTGAGTAGTTAATTTCAACATCACGTGTTGTGCTTTAGTTATTAACACACTGTATAAATGTTTAATAGGTCTATTAAATCAGGTGTGGGGGACCTACAAGTTTCTCAGGGCCCCAATAAATTTTCATCCTCCAGTGATTCCTCTGCTTGGAAGAATTCCATACTTCCAAGAAGATTAACTCTCTGGCATCTTTTATATTTATATAGGATGATACTAAGTCAAAAAGGAAGGAGGAAGAGTATTGCATGCTCCAGCCTGTTGGCAGTGGGGTCCTGCCTGGGCTGGGCAGGCTGGGGGTAGGGAGGAAGAGGCTGAGGGTGGCTGCTGCCACTCTCTGGTTACCCAGAGCTCTGCTAATGCTGCTGCCCTCCTCTTCTGGTCCCCGCCTACCGGACTCTTTCCTGTTAAATGAACAGAATGAATTAAAGCAGGTATGATTTACTGATTCATGGACTTTTTTTCTTTTTACATTTTGAAATGTATACTGTCATTACTAAATTGTCTGCCCCCCATACCCATAATTTTGTGCAATCCTGAAAATTTAAATTGATGAAAATCAAAATAAATTCTTACATATAAACATTTATTTTAGCTTTTGAAATTATAAACAAATAAAATCAAATTCTGCAAAGCCTAGTCATATTACAAGTATAGCATGAGAAATGTGAATTGAAGAGTCCTTGAAGCATGGAATTTTTTTTAGTATTTATTGAATTATTTGGCTCCTGAAATTTTTAATCCCCCTTTAGTTTTAGTCAAATAGCCTACTTCCCTTTGCCGTTTTTTCGTTTTAGAAGATTGCTGTTTTGTTTTTCACCTCTAAAGCAATTTTCTATCTTGGTAAATTGCATAGAACAAGAGGCTAAATTTGAACTTCATGTTATGAATCTGATTTAAAATTCTTGTGCTTTTTTTACATTTCAGCTCTGCATATCATCCTGCTCTACCTTGGCATTGCTGTGCACTATTAGCAAGTAGCAGTACAGATTGTTCTGTAATTTTCAGTCTTTTGCACTTACAAGCATTCAACTTGTAGGCACAGATACTTTTCATGTTAACTGTGATACTAACTAGGCAGCCTATTTCTCAGCTTGAAAGAGTCTTACTTCCTTTAGAGAAAATGACTTGGTCAGACTATATATCATCGGGATGTCACCAAAGAGATGATATTTTAGATCCTGATTCAGCCAAGGTATTTGAGCTTTGGGGCAACTTTTAAGCATGTGAGATCACTTGTATGCCAAAGTAACTTTAAATTAGAAAGGTGGCACTCACCCTTCTGGCCCCATAGGTCTGATGAGTGGCATGAGGCCAGTTTGCAGGCCATATCCTACACAGGGTTGGGCCCACATTTCTGGACTGGGCCCTGCAGTGCCTTGGCTGGGCCCTGCAGGTGCAGATTGGTCCCCGTGTACCCAGATCAGGCCCCACGCTGTCTTAGCCTGGCCCCATGCTTCCTCAGCCCAGCCCCACACTTTGGGATCAGGTCCCACGCCATACTAGCTTTGCTTGCCCAGACTGGGTTCTGCATTACCTTGGCTCATCCCTGTGCACCAGGATCTGGTCACACTCTGTCTTGGCTCAGCTCTACAGACCTAGATTAGGCCCCGTGCAGTTCCAGCCCTGTCTGCCCCAGGCACCTAGATCAGGCTTCATGCTGCCCCATCCCTGTACATCCGATCTAGTGTTCAAGGCCCACATTATTTGACCTGAGGGACTTCCCATAGGTGCAGAAATTTGGCAGCAAGAGAGCAACAATTAACATTGAACTGCTCCCCTGATGTCAGATTTTTGCATGTCAGATGACATGGCTCTATGGGCTGGACCTGGCCTAGGGCCAGGGGTTGAGTGCCCCTGGATTAGGGCCTAAAATAATGGCAACATAAAATAACAATTCATGTGTTTTGGTAAAGTAGGAGGGTAAAATCTTTAACTTTTCTGTTTAAAAATGATATTGCAAGTATCAGGCAATGTATATACAACAATGATTGTAAGTTTGTGCACATGGGGGGCCAATTATGTGTTTTCTTGAAGTCAATACTTTGAAAAACAGTTGCTTCAAAGTGACACCTCAAAAGCTATTGTTGCAAGGTTAAGCAAGAAAATGTACCCATATAATGGCAGCAAGTATTAAACTGACTTGTTTATTTTTTAAAAAAAGGAAATGTGGGGAAGAAAAAACAAAAAGAAAAGTATATACTATAGGAAATTGGCTGTTGTGAGTCTGTTGAATGTCATAATCAATGTATAACTGTATGACATACTCTTTATGCTGTTTACTTTTTAAGGGAATAACTGAGAGTGTTAGTTATTTCCTTTGTTCCAGTGGAAGGGTTCTATCCTTTCCCCATTTCAATAAAATAGAAGAATTAGAACTCCTGGGTGGCTAATTGCACATCCCATTATAGGAACAAGAAAAACATGGTAGAATAGTAGCTATGATCGTAGTAGCATCTTGAAATGTACGAGCTGTTTAACACTAATAAAAATGTGGACAAAGGTGATGGGGCAACACTATATATAATGAAAGGATAGTGTTAGTGAAGATGAATAAATTATGATGGCATACAGTAGTGGCACCCAGCCTTCTGGCCTCATGGGCTAGGTGAGTGGCATTGGGTTGCCCTGTGGGTTGTGTCCTGTGTGGAGTTGGTCTTTGGGTGCAATTCTATGAACCAGCCTGACTGCATGCTGGTGTTCCTTGACATGTAGGGCCATATTAATCAGCCTACAGGGCTCCTGGCAGGTTGGGAAATTTGCCATGTTTTCCCTGCTGTCAAATTTCTGTACCTTTGGAGAGCCCTGTGGGACCTTTGGAGAGCCCTATGGGCTAGCAGTTGAGTACTTCCGGCATAGATAAAGCAGAATTGGCTTAGATGAAAATTCATTAAGAAGAAATAATAGAAGAGGCCATACAGGGAATATGGCCAAGAGGCCATATTAGTGGGGACTTCCCTGTAGATCTCAGGTCAGACTTAGAAACGGATAAGGATTTCTTTAAGTTCTTTGGAGTACTGTAATGGGATTTATTTTTAGATCTGTGCTTTGTGGGGATTACCATCTTGGCCCACCCAATGTTGGGGCTGAGGAGTGACTCTTCTTTGAAGTGCTGAGGTGCTATTTCTCTGTATGAAGTTCTTGGTAGTCCCATGCTTTGGGACTTCTGCCGGTCAACTGTAGAGTCCAGAAATATTTTTCCCCTTCCTTATGGATGTTTTGTAATATTCTGGTGTGGTGGGGGTTTTTTTGTCCTTCTGAAACATTAGACACTGGCCACAGGCATTCTGAGTCTGATGCTGGTGTTCCTGCTGATCCTTAGAAATCTCTCACATACTTGGGTAGAGGGTCCTGCACCCGTCAGGAAGAAATTGTTCCCCAGGGTAACCTTGGCAAAGTATTTTTTTTTCTTCCTCTAGCATAAGAGACAGTTTGCTTCTTGATATCATTTGAGAATTTTATAAATTCATTATTTCTCTGCCTCTGCAGTGGCAAGGTATTGGCAGTCTCCCATCTCTCTCTATTTTTACCTGCAACATATATAGGCTTTTTTGGCTTGTGGCTGTAGTATGGAAGAAGCTAGAGTGGACTTTTTAGACAGATGACTACCTATAATGCAGGGCCCTGAGAGACCCCTTTCCAGTCCCCTTTCCAGTCCAGTGTTCCTAACTGATCAACACCTATGTCTTGCACAAATGCCGTGGTTGATACTTGATCTGCTCCACTGCATTAAGATGTAAAATAAATTCAGCACCATTTATAGCTTATAAATATGGAAGACTCCAAAATTTAATTGAAACAAGCATTTTTTGCCTATGGTATCACTACAGAAATCTTTAATAGGTAGTTCATTAGCTGTACCAAGGGGGAAAAGATTTAATAAAATCTGATGACCTGTAATGAAATATGAAGGTTCATTCTCTATGACACAAGCATAAAATATAGTTCCTTACAGCTGGCAGCATCTTTGGAATAATGAATGTTTTGAATCATAGTGCAAGAGAAACTCAGGATTTATGGATATGTTTGCCTGAACTTCTACTGCTGTTCCCTCTGATATTGTTTTCATTTATTTCTACATGGAGGATGCATTTGGGCCTCATTTTATTATGTTACCTTTTCTTGACTAGACAAATTTTTGGTTAGATTTAGAATGTTGGAAATGTTTTATGACCAGAAAATTTTGAGTGCTTAACATAAAACATCATGAAAGGGCCTTTTGTTTTTAGAAGATTTGAGAACTCGTGCTTTTTGAGAATCAGGGCTCTTTTCTGTAGCTCAATTAGTGTGCCCAGAATTGAGGTACCCAGAGTCCTTATTTGAACACTGTAATAAGGTTTATTTTTGCATGTGAAGTGCTTTTAAGATTAAACTTGCAAATTAGCATTTTACTGTCTTCAGGGGAGGAGTACAATATGCATTGCATTATGAAATATTGTATTCTTTTTATACAGTGCAGGTGGGAGATGAGAGCACCACATGAGAAATACAGAAAGTGTGAGGCAGAAACAAAAATTAATGTGATATCTAAATATTAATACTGCTATTAAAATAGTGTCATAAAGTCAGTAGTAATAGTGAATACATTTAAATGAATTATAAAAATGATGAAATATTTAACATAAGAATATATTAATTTTAATTTAAAAGTATATTACGCTAAAGGTTGCTGTTTTTTGCTGTGCATGACTGCAAATGAGCAGTTGTTAAATGTTTTATAGGAGTTAAATTTTAACATAATGCTTTGAGGTGTCGTAAGATGATGTAAAATGTTTTTGCCAGGTATTACAAACTATAAAATTGTTCATGTGATATTCTAAAACAACCATTGAAAATGTATCTAAGGTACTCTTTGCTTATAATGCTATAGGAAAGCACATATACTGTATTTTGTTTGTATTGCCTAGGGAATTTGGGACAGAAAGCCATAAAGAGAAACTGCATCTGAACAGTCTTAGAGTTAATCATAGAATCATAGAAGTAGGGTTGGAAGGGACCTTGTAGATCTTCCAGCCCGACCCCCCCGCCTGGGTAGGAGAAAAAGACTGGACTCAAATGAGTCCAGCCAGGTAGTCATCAAGCGTCTTCTTAAAGACCCCCAGGGTAGGAGCCAGCACCACTTCCCTAGGAAGTTGGTTCCAGCTCCTAGCCGCCCTAACTGTGAAGCAGTTCTTGCGGATGTCTAATCTAAATCTGCTCTCTAATAACTTGTGTCCATTGTTCCTTGTCATGCAAGGGGGCGCTAGGGGAAACAGTCTCCCCCAAACCCTTCTGGTCCCCCCTAGTGAGTTTATAGCCAGTCACCAGGTCCCCCCTCAGCCTTCTCTTGTGAAGGCTGAACAGGTTTAGGTCCCACAGTCTTTCAATGTAGGGTCTGCCCTGTAGTCCCCGGATCATGCGAGTGGTCCTCCTCTGGACCCTTTCCATGTTGTCCACATCCCTCCT
The DNA here is from genome assembly GCF_052110815.1 of Crocodylus siamensis. NCBI lineage: Eukaryota > Metazoa > Chordata > Crocodylia > Crocodylidae > Crocodylus > Crocodylus siamensis. Next base: position 217,850,019 of record NC_143398.1, on the reverse strand, counting down.
GAAATGGGGCGCACAGAACTGGACACAGTACTCCAGCTGTGTCATACTTGTAGTTTAATATGAGGGAATTGGCTTAGGGATCTAGGGCTGAAGACCCCTATGCTGTAGTGATAGTGACCATATATGTGACTAAATAAATAGATACTAAATTGTTGGTGGCTCTGGTTGGCGATAGAGAGAAAATACTAATTCTGGCCAATAATTATGCATATTCTTACTATTATATTTGTCATCCTTTTCTGAGTCCTATTAATCCTTTCACTTGGTTAGTGAGTCACAGCAAAGTGTTCCCCAGGTGAACTGTGCTCTCATATGCATTCAGAAATTGTCACTAGCTTATTTCTTATTTTTACTGTATGAGCTCTTCAGTTACCTCCTACCATCATGATACCAAGTCAGAACAGCAATATCCCACTTAGTATATTTTAGTGTTTATTATTTTTCCTCAACAGTGTTTTTCCATTATTCATAGGATCCTTTTCAGCCTTAATTGACTGAGAACTTTGGCTGCATATGCACATTCAGATGACCTGGGAGAATTTGCCTGGGTTTGTTCCTGGTTGAAAATCTTACCTGGAGACACCTGAAGAGACATGCCAAAGATAATCCCTTCAAGAGCAGGGAGATTGTAGTGCTGACACTGTGGAGCTACCCCCTTCCCCTTCCCCTCCCCCCCCCCACACGTACACACACATTTTAGCCTGCTCTGCTGGTTCCCTTAGTCTGCCTGGATACAAATGGAAACAGTGTACTGGGCACCTGGATTGGCTGACCCAGGCTGCAGAGTCAGCCCACATCTCTCTGAAGTACCTTATGGGATTCTGAAGGGAACATGGCTGGAGTAGTAGAGTCTATCCAGAGTCCAGCACTGTCTGTCAGGGGGAAGGGAGAGGAGCAAAGCACCCTGGGATGCTGGAGGGCTGCGATGCAGATTTTCCCAGATGGGTAGGTTGTGCAGACATTGCTCTCAGGAGAAGCTGTCATGGGAGTGATTTAACCCTCATTGTTCTCAGGTTATTTTTCTCTTCAAACAGTCATTTTTGCTTTGTGAGAAAAATCCTAAACATCTGTATATTCATGGTTTTCTCCTGGCAGATGAGGAACTGTCCTAGGAGAAACTCATTGTCTGTTCATGGCTTTTGTTATACATTCATTTGCAACCATTGCAAATCATTTGAATATTGTGATGTACTAAAGTTAGTACGTGGCAAAGTGGTGTGAGTTTAGTTGCAAATCATTGAAATGTAGTTACTTATTAGCATGTGTTCTGAGAGAACCCTCACTTGAAAAGAAACAGCTTTTCAATGCCATGAGGGCACTTAACAATGTGCTAAATTGTTTGAACATGCACTGGCTTGCACTTTAATTGTACATTGTAAGAGTTTAGTTGAACATGTGATACCATCCTGATTTAAAGCATTTTGTTTTTCACCATCTCCCTCCCCTCTTTCAAAATCCCTATGCAGTGCCATTAGTCAGTTCTCGGTGCCAACAAACCTCATGATCAAACTTTAGTTCTCTGGCTTAAATACCTGTCCATTTTGCAAGGGTATTGTTTATCACAGTCAATTCTTGCTTTGCTATGTCTTAGAGAGAGCCAAATACCAAACTACTACTTTATTGCCTGCTAGTTGTTCTCCTGGGATCATAAATTGATAGATATGCATCTTAAAATAATTGATGAGAGTCACCTTCAATCTCAAAGTGGTGCCACTATGGTAGGATGCTAAAAAAATAATCTTCAGTAAACCTTCCTTATAATGGACATGATGCACAGACATGTGACGTCAAGAAAGTACTGACATAATACAAGGTTGAACTTGACACAAACAACTAGTATGAAGGGGCAGATATTCAGAGCGCTAGCAGAAACATGGATCCAAGCACAGCTCACTGTTACCTACCTGCCACCTGTCCAGAGTCTGGGCTATTCCTGAGCCAACTTGGCATATGAGTTTAATGGTGTTATAAATTCAGGTTTGACAAAATGGAGCGCAGTACCAGCCTTGATGCTGATAGTGATGTTATCAACAATACATATACTAGAATAAAGGCTGATCACGTGAGAAACCTAGAGCTAGATCATATTCCACCTGTTAGGTACCTCAAGAGGCTTAGACCATGTTTAGTTTTTACTGGGAGAATTGGCATTCTCCCGGTAGAAACCAAAAGCATGCAAATGTTCTAGCTTTTTTTCCTGGAGCAAAAGTAGTTGCTCTGGGAGAAAAATAGTTTGACAATACCCAGGGAGAAAAGCCTCCTGGAAGACTCTTCCCTGGGAGACTGGACATCTTCATGGTTTGCCTCAGTTTACCTCCTCCTGGAGACCAGGAAGAGTAGGGTAGGGGAAAAGATTCCCATGCTTTCTAGAGATGGAATCATCTTGGCCTAGAGAAGGTGACAGGGGCGGTTGCTGCCACTTGTCCTGTGGGCTCCCCAGGAGGGGAGTGAAGAAGCAGCTGCCAGCTCTCACTCTAGAATGTGTGTGTGTGTGTAATATTTTAAAAAGAGAGTATCATATTGGTATAAAACATCTGAGTGTCCCCATATGCTTGTTTTATTTATAATATCTGTATATTGATATATATCTTTATGCCTTCTGCAATTCTGTATATTTATTTTTCAATGTATTTTTATGCAACTTTGGGCCCAACCCAATTTCTTCAAATTCTGTGCTAAAGCTATTGTCTTCAGTGGGAATGAGATTAGTTTATCACATATAGCAGAAAGAACTTAAAGAAATGCTTATCCGTTTCTAAGTCTGACCTGAGATCTACAGGGAAGTCCCCACTAATATGGCCTCCATATAGCAGAAAGAGAATTTGCCTTTTGCACATAGGTGGCTGTAGTTCATAATTTCAAATGCTAGCAAAGTAAGGCAACATGGCTGGTAAGCTACTGCAGTTTAGTTGAAAGAAATTGAAGTTTGAAGATATAGCAAAATGTATTACAAAGTGTAATGTGACAGTTGTCCTCTTTGATACCCATGGCATTTGGCTTGGAGGGGAATATACAAAATTAAGATTGTTCTGTTATTAGATTAAATATATAATCAATCTAATTCTTAGAACCATTTAAGGAACCAAATGCCATCTGGATCTTAGAGAGACCAGTTAATTAATTATAATCTGGGTGATTATGCATCTAGCTTCATAGATGAATTATTTATGCATTTTAAGGTTGTTTTTGGAGTGACAGAAAATTATTTTAAAGTTAACTTAAAATGGCAAATTTATTCTTCTGGCATGGAAAGATTTTTGGCTGGCTCCTGGCCCTTCTTTTCAGGAATGAAAAGGACATGTTTGGGTTTGAATACAACATGCTCTAAAGATCACTGGTAAGTGAAATTATTCCTAGAACACGGTTCTAATTCAATCTCAAATGCTTTTGTGTTTTTCTAAATTATATCTGCTGGTTTATCATTTAAAGTTGAGACCCACTTCTCATTCTACTAGTCTATTCCTCTATTCCTTCAGGAAAGAGCTTTTCCTTTTACAAGAAGATGGGAAGGAAATGAACACTAGTAACATTTTTATTCCTATCAGGTAATTCAAAGCATTAGTTGTAAGTAAAATATGAAGAACTGTGAGATTATAATAAATAGAAGTATGTATAGTTAAATCCTAAATATCTTTTAACTTGCAGATACATTTAATTATTTGTAACAAATGGACATTTTCTGCAGTTTGTTAGAACAAATCCTTTAATAGTAACTGAAAAAGACAGTTATTCACTGGTGATCTATCTAATCAATGATCTTTGCAGTGCTCTCAATAAAAATATAAAAAGCTACCTACAAATGATGTTATGCACATAACATTGATAATTTAAATATTATATAAAAATATTTACTTTGCAACATAAGAATTTCTCACCATGATCATCTTGGCTGGAAGGGACTTCATGAGATCATCTAGTCCAGCTATTCAAGGCAGGATCATCCCTGACTTCAGCTATCTCAGCCAAGTATCTGTCCAACCTGCTCTTGAAAATTAGATAGAGAATTGTACAACTTCTCTAAGTAGTACATTCCAATATTTGATCAACCCTCATGGTCCAAAAGTTCCTTCTAGTCTACAACCTTGAATTTTTCTGCTGGACCTTGAAGCCATTGTTCCTAGTTCTGTCCCATATGGCCAGAGAAAAAAACACTATCTCCATCCTCTCTGTAATTGGCCTTCAAGTGTTTGAGGATTGCTTTCTAATCTCTGTCAGTCTTATCTCAAGACTTAATATTATCCCTTTCAGCCCTTCCTCAAGTCATGTTTCCCAGGCCTTTAATCATTTTTGTTGCTCTTTGTTGGCCTCTTCCCAGTCTGGCCCCATCCTTCTTAAAGTGTGGGGCTGGACACAGCATTCTGGGTAAGACTTCATTAGCACTGAGTAGAGTGAAAGATTGTTTCCCTTGATTTGTAAGTGACACTCCTGTTTATACAACCTAGTATAAACAAGAGTTTTTGAAACGAGCACACTGTTGGCTCATTATGTCTATGGTCCACTATAACCCAGAGGTTCTCTTTGCAGTACTGCAGTCTGGACACTCATTCTCTAGTCTGTATTTCTGTATTCAGCTATACCATCCCAAGTGCAGGATGTCCTTGTCAAATCTTATCTTATTGATTGATTTTGCCAGTCTCTAAGTCTTCCTGTCCTCTGGAGTGTCTGCAGGTTCACCTAATAGGTGGCATCTACAAATTTGCTAAGCATGCATTTGATCCCATTATCCAGATCGTTAATTTGGAGAGGACCCTGGAAAGCGCCAATCAATACCTCCTCCCAACTAGACATTGAGCTATTGCAACTACATATTGAGCACGCTTATCAGCCAGTTATGTATTCATATTACAGTACTTTCATCTACTCTTTACTTCCTTAGCTTGATAATGAGAATGTCGTAGGAGACTGTGTCAAAACACTTGCTAAAGGCAAGGTATATCACATCGACTGTTTTGCCCGCACCCACACAGCCAGTTACTTTATCACAGAAGAAAATCAGGTTAGTCAGGCATGACTTGCTGTTGGTGAATCCATGCCTGATCACCTTGTTCTCCTGTAGGTCTTTCACAATAAATCCCTTGAGGGCCTGCTACATGATCTTTCTAGGTACCTTGGCTGGGATGATTTAGTTGGGGATGGTCCTGCTTTGAGCAGGGGGTTGGGATTAGATAACCACTGATGTCCCTCCCAACCCTAACTTTCTATGATTTTATCACGGTCAGACTAATGGTTTTGTAGTTCTGCAGATCCTCCTCCTGCCATTGCTGCCAACAGCACGCATCATCTGGTAGCTGCCCCTATTTATGAAGGTTGAAATAGAAAAGTCATGAAATACTTCAGGTTTCCCTGCCCCATCCATTATTAGATTTCCTTCTTCCTTCCATAAGGGACCTGTGGTTTCTTTGGTCTTGTAGAATCCTTTTTATTGCCTTTGTCCCTTTTCAGTTGTATCTCAAATCGTGCTTTGTTCTTCCCAATTTTCTCCTTGTACACCTATGTAATACTCTTATACTCTTCCCTAGTACTATGAACTTGAAAAAAATATTCACAATTTTTTTTAAACTGCATGAAAAAAATGTAGCTTTTGCCACCTTCCCAGATCTTTATTCTTTTAGAAAAAGTTTTTGTGGTGCCTTTAAAAATATAGAAGAGGATGCTATTTCCAACCTAAATTTAGATGAAAATTTTCAGGTTTTCCTATCAAAAAGTGCAATCAAAATTTAATTCAGCTCTGATTTCCACTGCATCTCCATCTCTATGCTTATGTCGATATATCTTTATTCAGCAGGTTGCTCATATTGTGCATCATAAGTTTGATGATGGAGAGATCCTTTTTCTCGACTTGCAGATGGTATGACTGCTGCATGATTCTAATTTCCAGTTCATAAAGTAACTTTTTCTAGTTTAATGTATAGCTTTGATTATTTAAAGTGGTTAGCACACTGAAGTGAATAAATGATGGGAAGTCAGGTGATAAAGTTGACCTCTTCCCTGCTCTGCTCTTTACTTGCGTGGTTTTAGACAAGTCTCTGTGTTTTTTCTGCTTTTCCTTACCTGTAAAGTGGCTTCATATACAGGAGCCCTGTAAACATTTATTACAATGTCTAGGTGTCACTGGAAGGTGTTGTAAGACTTTAGGGACCTCTTCAGTGGTGCCTTGCCCCCCCAGTGACATCAAGGTGAAACCCTATTCTGGTGCCACCTAGATAGTCTGGGTGCTGCCCCTTTTTCTCTCCTGCTACGTCTTTGGTGATATCTGTTGGGGGGGCAGTTCCCTGTTGGGGGCTTGGAGGGGTCTCGACCCTGGGGGGTGTCTTTGTGGGGCTCCAAACCTCCCTTTTACCCCACTCTTACCATGCCTTTGGCCTGGGTTGATGCTGCTCCCTGCAGATATTCCCTACACTGCCCGCCTTGCAAGGGCTGGGTCTTCTGGGCCATGAAACTTCAAGGCTTTACCCCTGGTCTTCAGGCTGGTTTTCCCCTCTTCAAGAAAATAAACTTGCCCCTGCTGGGGTCATCTATAATTTAACTGAAAATGCCGGCGCCTGCTCATGGAGCTCCCGAGATTCTGCCTGTCTGCCTCTCTCTCTCTCTCTTCTCACAGGGCTCCTTTCTACCCCTCCCCCAGGGGGCCTTATTTGTCCTCTCCCCTCTAGCTGGTGGGGGTACTGGGAGTGCCCTTGTGCCTCACCCCTACCAGTTCTTCTGACGTCCCCACCTTGGAGACTGGCTAACCTGAGGTCCTGTTGTTTTTGTCCCTTTCACCAACATCACTCCTCTCTCCCTTTAGGGGGCTTATGGTTCCCCGTGCTCTGCTCCCTCCGGAGCCTTCCAAAGATGGTTGAGGGCTTGAGGGTCTGCCCTCAGCCACGGTTCTGGAGCTCCTAGTCAGAGCTCTGCTGCTCCCCAGCAGTGTCCCACCTGATTGCTGCCTCTCAGTGGAGCTCCTGGGCTCCTGCCAACCCCCCGAGCCTCTCTGCCTCTCTGGTTGGGGTCTCACAGTAGATGGCTGACCCCTTCTCTGGGGAGCCGGGGCTAGACCTGGAGCCTCCCAGCTCACGAGTCAGTGTCTTCTGTTCTGCTTCTGTTCTGCTCATCTCTCCCTGGCTCACCGCCATCTGTTTCCCCAGCTGCCTTTTGAGCAGCCCGCGCTGCTCGGAAGCCACGCTCCCATCTCTCTGCAATATGCAAGTTCAGGCAGCTGCAAAACTAGCAAGCCTGCACCTGTGCCTGCATCCATGCTCTGGTCTCCTCCCCACTGCCACCCATCCTTGCTTCTGTGGTGAATGCCATGGCGTTGTAATTAGGGGTCCAGGCCACGCTTGGGGGACCCCCATCTCCCCTCTCACACTAGCTCAGGAGATGTATATTACCATAGCTTGTTGCAACTGCCAATTTAGACCTGCTAAGGATCTTGGCCTTAATGCCTGTTCAGCACTCTGAATATGTAAAATGCAATATAAATGCCAGGTATCATGAATGTTTTCATTTAGTGCTTTCATTTTACTATGGTGATACAAAAATTAGCTTCCTAATAGACTGTAAATAAAATGATTGACATAGTTTATGCAGTTTGCTATCTTTATCCTACTGTGTTTATGGTTGGGGGGAAATGAGGATAGTTCACATGTTGCAGACCAATTTGGCTCGATGATGTTTTAGAATACTGATGAGTCACCCTTGCAGAGTTAAATAAGTAATTCTGTCTGTAAATATACAACAAATTCACAGCTGGGGGCCTCATGCCCTGCCACTCCACGATCAAAAGTGTTTTTTCCCCCCTTAGTTTTTATTAAAGTCCAAAAATCTCTCCATAATAATGGATTTAACATTTTACCAGTTGCCTCAAATTTCACAAGACAAACTGGAGGAATGAGTTTTTTTTTAACCCACCTATTCTTAAGGTACTCTGTACCTAGGAACCTGCAAGACCCACCAACATGAAGAAAAAAATCAATACAGATCTATTTTTTTTTCTGTGTCCAGGAGCTAATTATCATATCATAAGGAAATAAATGCACAAGAGTCCTGGAAAATAAGAGGAGTATCTTTATTTTACATATTTTAATAAATTATTATGGAAAGTACAAAGGCAAGCAATTAATTCCCAAAATAATTAAAAAAACAAACAAACAACCTTTAACTCTGGCTTGTAAATTACAGTTGCCTGTTTATCAGGGAACTCTTAGGAAAAAAATGTTTGAGATGCCTTATGAATTTGACTTTCATTCTTGCTTTTTAACTTGCTGTGAAAATTGAGTAAACAAAAGTTGTCACAAAGAATCCAAATTTATTCTTTTTTTCTTCAGCTTTAAAATTTCCCAAAGGCCTATTGAAGAAAAGGCTTGAGATGCCTTGAGATTTTCTGGAGACAGTTGCTAGCCTTTATATGCCAAGTTCACAAAATAAATTCAAAAGCTGAATCTCTAAAAATAGGGTTTAACCTCTGCAGATCTTGGAATGCTATCAGAGAAGTGAAATGTGGCTTTTAAAATTTTCTAATTCATATCAATAATTGAAGTCAGAGTAGAATGTGAATTACCAGAAAGAAAATAAATACAAAAAGGGGAAAGTTGGATTTCCAAAACATGTTATTTAGAAAGAAATGCAAGAGAATAAACTGAGAACATCAGGAAATATGGTATACAAAGAAATAAATGACAATTCTTAGAAGGTAATTAAAGGCTTTTACTTGTCCTCTTGTGAGAAACATTGAAAGTTACTTTATGGTAGACACCTAATTGAATTACATTTAAAGTAATGTAATTCTTGATAAGCAAATATATTGTCTACATCATATTTGCTGTTCTTTCTCTAACAAAAATAACCCATTGTGATTGGGAGGCTCAAGTTTAAATCCGTCAGACTGTCTATCACGATATATAGAGTTGACAGACAGGAGGACTAACTCTCTCTCTCTCTCTCTCTCTCTCTATATATATATATATATAAAATTACAGTATTTTATACAGATTTGACTTGTAGTGGAAGGAAACCATGCCAGTGCACAAAATCAAAACACTGGGAGCATGCTTTAGATAGTGATGTATACATTGAGTTAATACTGGCAGTCAGTTTGAAAGTGGTGGAGGAAAATTGTTTTGCTTCTGATGGGAAACAATACATTGCAATGATTTATGAAAATTAAAGCTAAAATACCAATGGGTCTATGTGGCAGAACACCTATAGTGTCTGCCACTTTAAGAGCTGGTATATAGCAGCTGACAGGTGGGGCCTTGGCTCTGATGAGCGGCTATTTTAAGATTCAGACCAGCAGGGCTGGAGGCAGCAGTTTGCTGCCTGATGCCATGAAAGGAACATCTCTTGGTGGAGCTGCTACTTCTGCAATATCTCGGAGGTAAGGGAGAGGCTGTGGGGAAGGAGGAGGCCTCTTGGTCCTGGGCATGACTTGAAAGTGCACCCTGCCAGGGAAGGGTGGCCTGGTGGACTCCTAGCAGCATGGGAGCCCCCAGGAAATGCCATGCCAGTTACCTCCCCAGCAAAAGGTGAGGAGGGGCGATTTAACCCCAGCCCCCACCTTTGAGTGTGTTATTTGACACCAGAGGCAGTAGAGGGCCAGGCACACCCAAGTGTGGCACCTCAGCCTGGTTGGGGCAAGACCCTGGAGAGTGGGTAGTGAGGCTAGGCATGGCTGCAGCCACCTGACCCCATGTGGGGTGCGAGACCCCAGCGTGTGAGAATTGAAGGCCAGGCATGCCCAGGGTAGCACCCGAGCCTGTTGGGATATAAGACCCAGAGAGTGGGTGGTGGGGCCAGGCATGCCCAAAGGGGCACCTGAACTCCAGTGGGGTGTAGGACATGGTGAGTGAGGTGAGGCCTGGAGAGCAAGGGGGCGAGTGAGGTCCAGGTAAGCCTTTAGGCAGGCTGAAGCCAAAGGTCGGTTGGAGGCTGAGGAGAGGCTCTGAGAGTGAGGGGCAAGAGTAGGAGCCTGAGGAAGGGATATTGTGTTCTGGTGTGGGGCCAGGGCTAAAGTAGGCTCACAGATGAGCAGTTGCTCAGTCAACGCACAATGGGGTAGCGGGAGATGTCCAAGGGACTGAGCCAGGGTTGACTGAAAAGCAGAATGCTAAGCCCAAGAATCTTGCGGAGTAGGGCGGGATGAATGTGCCCAAGGGGACGATATGCAAGAGACTGGGTGAGAGCTGGTGGAGCAGAAGAGGCCCTGGTGAGAAAGGGGTGGTATGAATGTGGCCTATAATGTGGCAGTGTGAGAGACTGTGTGTCTAGTTGGGTTCGGCCTTGAGCTGGCAATTGAACAGCAGGTCATCTGTGAAGCTTGGTTTGCAATACAGGGATGATTGGAGCTGCATACATAGGCCCAGGGGAGCAGGGCATTCAAAGAGCAGCCTCTTACCTAATTAAGATCATAATTGTTTAACAACAAGACATGGCAGGCAAGAAGGCAGGTAGGTGGCGTACTCAGAGGCAGGTGGGAGACCAGCACTGTGGCTGGTAGGGGAGTTTTCACTATGCCACAGCTTAATACATCTATATTCCTCTGTGTGTGTGTGTGTGTGTGTGTATCTTGCATGGTCAGTCACAGCTAGTGTATCATTTTGCTAAATGGCCAAGTTAAGTAATAGAAGAGATTTTTAAAATTTAGGTTTCTAAATACCAGAAAACAGGTTTCAAAATAACAAGTTTAATGATGGTGAAACAGTGCCTCTTTTAGTGAAGGCAGCAACCATGGTGTTAACTGAATATTTATATCCAGGAACCTACTGAAATCATGGCAGAAATGGGCTCTGCAGCAGCTCCTTTAATCTTGCAGGTTCCTTCATGCTCCCCCCTGTCCCTCCATGGCTGATTGGTAAATGAGCCCCACTCTTTCCTCCTGATTGGCAGGGAGGTGAAAACCGTGGTTTTAAATATGGTGCCATTTTTGCTTCCTGGCTGGTCAGCAACAAGCAGACCACGGGGGACCCTCAGACCAATCATCAATGGTGGGGAGAGGTAGTGTGAGGGAACCTGGAAGATTAAAGGAGCTGCCATGCAGCCTACGTGTGCTGTGATTTCAGTAGGTTCCTACCTGTATGCTTAGGTGCTATGGTTATGTGTTACTGAAAGTACCAGTTGGCTGGAACACAAATGTTATTTCTTACTTTTTTCAACAAGTATCACTGTATCTTCCCTCTGCTTTATGTTCATTGTTTATATGCATGTTTGATTGTCAGTATGCATTCAAGAAACATCAGTTATGGAAGGGTTTGTAACTTTTTTCCCTCGTCCAGAACAAGAAATGGTAGCTGGTTACACAGATTTTAATCAGGGTAGCACCTCTCCCAGGAGAAATCTTACAAATCATCTTACATCTGCTGACCAGTGTATACTTGTGGATTAATTGGCAACCTACTTAACAGCAAGTTAACCTCCTTTTATAAGTACAGGTGCATCTCAAGTAGGGCCAAGGAGGTGATCCTCCCCCTCCGTGCAACACTGGTCAGGCCACAGCTGGAGTACTGTGTCCAGGTCTGTGCGCCCCACTTCAGGAGGGATGTGGACAACATTGAGAGGGTCCAGAGGAGGGCCACCCGCATCATCCGGGAACAACAGGGCACAATGAGAGCCTGCGGGACCTGAACTTGTTCAGCCTTCACAAGCAAAGGCTGAGGGGGGGACCTGGTGACCATCTGTAAACTTACTAGGGGGGTCCAGAAGGGTTTGGGAGAGACCTTGTTTCTCCTAGAGCCCCCTGGCATAACACGGAATAACAGCCACAAGTTGGAGAGTAGGTTTAGATTAGACATCCGTAAGAACTACTTCACGGTTAGAGCGGCTAGGATCTGGAACCAACTTCCAAGGGAAGTGGTGCTGGCTTCTACCATGGGGGTCTTTAAGAAGAGGCTTGATGCCTACCTGGCTGGAGTCTTCTGAGCTCAGTTTTTCTCCTGCTCAGGTGGGATCTTGAAGATCTACAAAATCCCTTCCAACCCGACTTCTATGATTCTATGAAGTACCAGGTAGAATTTAAAGTGTTTTTTTGACTTGCAGGGCCTAAACTGACAGTGACTTACACAGGTAAAAGATTAACAATTTAAAATACATTTTTCATCCTGACTTACGGTTGGTTGTGTTGGGTGCATTCATTTATGGTTGAAGTAGTTTTAAAAAAAAGGTGGGGTGATCACTTTCATATTTAAAGATTGTTAGAAAGTGCTTGGAACAAGGATACACACACTTCCTTCTTAAGGTCTATCTACAGGAATCAGACAAAGTATACTTGGTTTCTCACTCCACAATCAATTGTGTTTAAAAGAAAAGTCAATGTAGGCACGATTATCTTGGATGTCATGACCTACAGATATTCTTTAGGTACTTCTAGCGCTCCTATTAAATATGTATGGCTTAGTCAACCATGCACTTCTTAAAAACCTATTTATCCTTCATTTACCCAATGTGCTGGCAATTTCACTTATGGTTTCTTGGTTTGCCTAGTGTTTGCATGTTCTTGCCAGCAGTCAGATTTTCTCATTGCAGGCAGTTATAATCATCAGAGAGGTCAACAGGAGATATTTTTTCAATATCTTCAAGTATTCATATTATGCACATAAAATACAAAAGCAATTTCATACTTGAACAAGGTATTCATTTGGTTATACTCCAGTTTTCACATCCAGGTTATGTCAAATTTACTGGATAGATCTGCCTCTCAGATTGAATGTATGTATTGTGTAATTCTTGAGCAAAGATTTCCTGATTTAGGCATTTGTGCTTCAACTCATTTATTCAAATTAATCATTAGTGTAGTAATAGCTACCATGTCTTTTTCCATGTAAGTACTGTATAGAGGATGTTTTGATGGGGGCTGAAATGATTACATGAACAGGAAGTTGTCAGCCATCTTTGAGTTAGCAGTTGCAGTAAAGCTGTTTTGAGATCAAGAAGTCTCCCTGTCTTTTCCTGAGCTATGAGATTAGCACATAGTCTCAGAAGTGGCTAAATCTTGCAACCAACAGGAACATTAAGATCAGTCAGCAATCATGTGATTCCTAAATGACAGACCAAGCTCCAGCAGCAGCTGAGTCCAGGTCAGGGCAGAGGCTAGCTACAGAGACAATGCAGGCAGTTAAAGTTACACCAGCAACTCAGTGTGGTTTCCAGTCCCCTGGAATGTGGTATAGACAGATCAGACATTTTAACTGCTTCAGGGTAGTGTCAGGTCTGGATAAAAAGTCAGAACATTACCAAGTAAGTACTCTCATCTACTCATTGGGGGATCAGGCTATTGAAATTCTGATGCCACTGCCTCTTACAAATGCAGAGAAAAAGCAATATACTGGTGTGGTAGAGGCACTAACTGAACATTTTTTTGTGCAAAAGAAATATGATTTATGAATGAGGTAGATTCAATCTCTGTAAAGAGAAGCCTTCAGAACATGTGGGCAGCTTTATGACATCTTTGCATATCTTAGCTGCTGCTGCTTTTTTCATATGGCTGACTTGGAACAACAATTATAAGTCCAGTTTAAGGTTAGTTAGTCTAATGATCTTGAGGAAAGGGAATGTATCTTTGCAGTGTAATCATCAAAATTGTCTAGGGGGCAGAGTGTTGTTATGTGATCTGTAGTTTGATCAGGGTTGTCACAATCACATTCTGCAGAACTCCTAATATAGCATCTGTGCATCAAGTGACCACAGTGACCATGCGCAGTTTGGATCCTATTTAGAAACTTCCATGTTTTTTTGCAGAAGGTCAAAACCAGGAGGCTTTATTGTTAGGTTGGAAATTAGATGTCTAATCCATTTATTCTTAATGTTTGTTTTATTCCACACCTTCCTCCAAGCTGTTGCACTTTTGTGTCCTACAAGGGCTTGTTATTACAACTTATACATTAGCTGGATAAAAAGTGCACTTTTGCTACCTGTCAGCTCATGCTTGTGGGACATTAGACCACACCACAAGGAATCCAACCAGATCCAGCAAAAATTGCAGCTATTAATGGGTTACCAGAATCCAAGGAAGCCCCAGAATTACACAGATTATTAGGAATGGCCACATACGTGAGCTGTTTTGTGCCAAACCTAGCAACAAGAACAAAACCTTTAAGAGACCTTTTAAGTAACAGGTACATATGGCTCTGGAGTCCGCCACAGCAATCTGCCTTCAGTGAGATCGACTCAATACTCAGCTCATTCCTGATATATCATACAACAAGTATTGCAGCAGATGGTTCATCCTGTGGACTTGGAGGAGTGTTACAATGTTGGCCATTGGGCCCCTGTCAAGAGCCCTTGCTCTCACTGAAACTTGATATGCAGAAATAGAAAAAAAGCCCTAGCAATGGCATGGACATATGAGTGACTCAGGACTTTCGTTGTTGGCCTGACTTTACCTATGGATCCTAAACCACTCATACCCCTGTTAGGAGACAAACCTCTCAATGAACTTACACTGAAAATCCAGAGATTTCACCTCAGGTTGCTGAAATTCACTACAATATTGTGTACATTCCTGGAAAAGAGTTACAAGACCGCTGATACACTTTCTAGGGTACCATTACAGACACCACTGTCTACAGAAGAACTGTGCCAAGAGTGAGACGTCACTGTTTTTGTGGACCTTAATTGGAGAGGAGATACCCATATCTGTTTCATTACAGATGAAGATCCAGGAAACTCAAGAAACTGACCCTTTCTGTCAAAAGATAAAGAATTACTGCTTAGAAGGATGGCTTCAAGTAAGATTCAAAGACTGAGCTGGTGAGGTATGAACAAGGGAAACTCAGTGTCCATGTTGTCAAGGATTTAGTCATGTTCCACAACAGACTATTAATATCTTCCACTCTACACCAAGAGATCCTAGAGAAGATTCATGAAGCTCATCAGGGTACTACTACAAGATATCAAGCCAGGGCTCATCCAGACAGTTTGGTGGTCTTCTGTCCGTGATGATATACAGAACTGGGAGGCTAGTTATAAGGTTTGTGCTCAACACCAACCAGTCTGTGTAGAGCCATGTCTTATGACTGAATTACCAGATTGGCCATGGCAGATGCTAGGAATTGCCAACTCTGTACAACTCTACCAACTACAATTGTTGATTTGGTTCCAAAACTTGTTGATGCATGGACATTTTATGACAAAGATAAACTGATAAAGGACCATCAGAGATGATTGTAACACCAGGCATGCCTCAATAAATGTACCTGCTCGTTCCCCACAGGAGGAAATTTGTATTCCAGATGCAGGAGTACAAGGCACTGTTCAGGCTGTGGACACCTGTTGTTCATATTGGGTGAAAACTGGGTCATGTTGGGTGGAGACACCTAGAGGTCCTTTCCATAAAAATTCAAGAGCATCTCTGTCAAAGTCCACCTCTTTACCACTCTAGGTCAGGACATATATCAGTTCCACCAAATAGACTAGATTTGTGAATATATCTGCTTGAAATTAAAAGGATTATTGATGTTTCTGTTTTGATTATTATCTTTTTTTTCAGGGAAGTGAGTGTTAAAGATTCACAAGAGAGTGAGGTGTGTGTGTATAACCTCTCCTCTTAAGGTGATTTTGCAGTTCTGTGGAA
The DNA here is from genome assembly GCF_052110815.1 of Crocodylus siamensis. NCBI lineage: Eukaryota > Metazoa > Chordata > Crocodylia > Crocodylidae > Crocodylus > Crocodylus siamensis. The sequence continues at coordinate 217,834,478 of NC_143398.1, read as the reverse complement.
AACCTTCAAATTTCTCCTGAGAAAGAGGATATAGTAGTAAGTCCCTTCCTGAGGGCTGATACGATTAAATGAATAGGAAGTTGTCAGACATCTTTGTGTATGTGTTAGCAGCAGTAATAAAGCCCTAAAACAGCAGAATAACATGCTTGCTTCCACTTCTTTTCTTGATGGCGTTTTTTGAATGCGTTTGCCTGTTAGGTGCATCTTCAAAATATATCCCAACAGATTAGGAAGCCTGCATAGCACTCTAATTACTTACTGTTCCTTCCATAGCATCAGGTGAACAAACCCAGCAACCAAAACCAACAGGGACATTTTTTTTCCAATGTCAAATGGATTTAGTACTAACTCTAGTGCCATAGCATATTAAGCTGTGAGGAAGACATTGCTGACCCTAATATATGTTTAACAATGGGCCTGCTATCTGTTTAGGAACAGAACATTTTAGACACAATCTCAGAATCACCACTTGTAGTTTAATATATATTTTTTCTATTAAAACATATAAAAGTGCTACTACTGATCAAACAGAGACCTAAGCGGATATAATAAATTGTGCTGGAAAAAGAAAATATATTTTCAATTTAAGTATAAACTAGAACAGAGAAGACAGAATTCCTAGAGTCCATTATATTTATAGACCTAAACCTTTAAGCTCGTTTCTGTTAAGTTTTAGCAGCGAAGATTAATGTCTAGCTTGCTTAGCAAAGCCATTGTTCTGTACATTGATAAGAAGCCTTTAGTCTCTTTTAGATTATTGGTAGAAAATGGTTTTGCTTTGTAGTTATTCTGTTTTTGTCTTGAAGATCTAAGTAATCTCAGTTAAGTGATAACCACCCATGTGGTCTGTCGGTTGGGGGGTTTTTTGGGGGGGGGAGGGGCGCGGAGGGCAAGTTTGTTCCAAAACTAAGAAACCAAAATCCTGAAGATAGTAGAAGGAAAAATACATAGGAATTTTGTCAAAAATGTTTGTAGCTTTATTTGATAAATAACATATGGATACTGGAATGCCACAGAGAAGCAGACAGCTTGCTAAGAATATTCATTAAATAAATTGGTAAGCCAAATGTAAGGATACTTTGGTTATGTTTGCGCAGTATTTCTGAGCAAACTCATTGATTTTAATACCTATTAATTTATAAGACTTGTTCCATGTGGGTACAACCCTATGCAAAATAAGGCCCACAGAAGGGATACAGTAATTGGATTGTAAAGGTTGAGGCAGGTAAGAAACTGAGTAAGGGTAAGCCAGCAGTAGAGGTAGTGTTGAAAGGTGAGATACCAGGCTTGAGGAATGGTATTAATGGAGTTCCTTAGAATTAATATCTTGTGTCCAATTTTGTTAAATATTTGCATTACTGACTTTGATGCAAGGAGAAGTGAGGTAGTAGAATTTGCTGCTGACACACAGTTAGAAAGCATTGTCAGTGCAGAAGAGGGTTGAAACTTCATACAGAAGCAACTGGGTAGCCCTGGGGACTGCAGTGATAGAAATGGGTGTGTAATTCAGTTGTAGAAAAAAAATCTCAAAGATGGAGGCTCATTAGTTGGAAACAATTGGAGACAATTCTGTATTCATTGTTCACACTATAATTATGAGTCTCTAGTGAGATGCAGCTGAGAAAAAGGCAAATCTGGTCACAGGTTACGTCACTTGAGTTATATTCAGATAGGAAAATATTAATGCCAATATAAAAGGCACTGGTAAGATCCCAACTGGAATGATGTGTACAGATCTGGTCATCCATGCTCATGAACGATAAAGTGAAGCAGAAGCGTTTTGAGTACAGATCTAGGAAATCAAAGCCTACTGTATATGAGAGGGAACCAGTAGGGCTAGGTTTGTTCATTTTAACAAGGCAAGTGCTGAGAGAGGTTAGGATTGCTGTCATATAAATGCATTTGAAATCTAAAATCCAGGGAGGGAAAAGAGCTGTTTAAGCTGAAAGGATAATGTTAGCAAAAGAACAAATGAGTATATATTAGCCAAGACCAGATTTTGACTGGAACTTGGAAGATTCCTAACCATTAGTGCAGTGAAATTCTGGAACAGTTTTTCAGTAAGCAAACTGGTTTTAGGATGGCATTTGATTAGTGAATGAAAGGGACTATTCGGCACTAGACCAGCAATAGCAAGTGAGTGAACTTGATTGAGAAGCATTCCTTGTGTTCTTAAAACTGGTTTGAGGGTTGAAGATAGAGTATTACTATAAACTATGTGTTTACATTATGAAAAACAAAATTAAGTGACTGGAATATAGTGAATAAATACTTTCATGGGAAGAAAATATCAAGACAAAATAATTCTTTAATATAGTGGAGAAAGTTATAACCTGAGTAATGTGGCTGAAAGCTCAATATAGACGAATCAAAAGAGAAATTAGCACAGATTTCAAACAGTGAGAGTGATTAATCACTGGAACAAACTACCAAGGGATGTTGTAAGGTTTTGATGTCTTCAAATTAGCAGTGAAAATCAGTGGCCTGTGATATACAGGACATCTGACTATGTAATCTAATGGTCCCTTGTAGAATCAGGGTATGAAACTGCTGAATGAAAAGTGTCTCTCCAGATTCGTGTCCTGCCATCAAGGATAAAAGTAACATTTCAAATGACACCTGGATTTCAAGAACTTAAAATATCAGTGTCCCATTTGGAATATAACGCTTCTGAGATTTTCCTGTTAGATACTGTTTTTAGACCTTTATGCTAAAGACAGTAAAAGTTAAATTATAACCAGGTAGAGATGCTTAGATTCTACCAGAAAAATTGCCATTCTCCCTGTAGAAACCCACAATGTGCAGATGTTCATGCTTTTTTTTTTCCCTAGAGCAAACATGGCTGCTCCAGGAGAAAACTAACCTGGCAACAACTGGGGTTCAGTTGATTATGGGAGAGTTTTCCTGGGAGATTTGAATGTTTATATTTTCCCCCTGGTTTAACTCTTCTTCCCAATCTACAGGAATAAGGGACCAGGAGTAGAATGAAGGGGAAAGACTCCTTGCCTTCCAGAGACCAGCATCACTCTAGTTTTGAAAAGGTGTGGGGTGCAGCTTCTCCTCCACTCCTATAGCAGTCACTGCTCCTTGCCTCCTCTCTAAACCAGAGAGTCCCTGGTTTGGGTAAGAGTCAGGAGACTTTGCTGGCTTCCCCTTGTCATGTAGGTGAGCAGCAGGGCAGCAGTTTAAAGGCTGGGATTAGGGCTCTGAAAGAGTCTCCTCAGCTAGGCTCCTGGCTCTTGCCAGCTCCCTCTTGCTGCTCAGCTGAGTGGCAGGGTGGCAATTTAAAAGCTGGTGGCTTGGAACAGGGCTCGCAGAGCAGCACAGGGAGAGGCAGACTTCTGTGCCTCTGCTACAATGCTCCTGGAGCCTTGCTGCAGCAGCAGAGTGCCCCTCTCCCTCCTCTGTGCACACCTTTGGGTCAGCTTATAGGTGTGCAAGGAGTACGGTCATTCTGTGGGAGAGAACCAGGAGGGTTTTAATCATGGCAGAATGCCCCACTCCTGCCATTCAGCTGATTGGCAGGGTTGTGGGGTGGCATTCTCAGTAATGCCAACTGTCATGAAACTACCACGAGACTCAGGATTTCTAAGTGAAAATAACTCTGGGTTGTGATCTCCTGATCAAACCCTCAGCTTTTCCCAGCTTGTAAGTCTGTGGAGAGGAAGGGGCTGGGGAGGAGGTGTGGAGATTGAAACTCCTGTGGTGAGGGCGGGTGTGGAGCAGAGGCAGCGGCTGGGGTAAATGGGGTCCCAGGGCTGAGGCGGATCATCCAGAGGTGCGGGGGTAGGGGTGGTTCCCTGCAGCAGTGCACACCCCTGAGGGAGGCATGGGGGGGCATGTGCCCCCCACAAGGCAGAGGCAGAGGCAGGCTGTCTGCTGCGGGGTGGGGCTGTGTGCCCTGCTGCCTTTGCCCTGGGAGCTTATCCATGCAATGCTGGTGTGCTTCCTACTGCCAAGCGGGTCCTCTGTCCATTGGGCGGCAATGGCACAGCTGAGCTCTCGGGGCAAAGGCAGCAGGGCACAGCCCCAGCCTGCAGCAGGAAGCCCGCCTCTACCCTGTTGTGGGCATGTGCTCCCTATGCCTTTCCCAGGGGTGCGCATAGCTTTGGGGGGACATGGCCCCTCACACCTCTGGGCAACCTGTCCTGGCCCCAGGGCCCCATTCACACCAGACCCTGCTCCTGCCCCACCCCTTCACTCCCTCCCTCCCTCCCTATGAGGCCTTCGACCTGCCCCACCCCCTTGCCTCTTCTCCCCTGCCCCTTCTCCTCCACTTACCAGCTGGGCACTCTCTGTGTCTGTCTGCTCCTCACTCCCAAGGCACAGCTGTCCCAGCCCTGCTGCTGCCTTTTAGTCCTGAGCCACAGTACTCCACATCCTGCCAGGGTGTGTGGGGACCCTCCTTCCCCAGGCTCCAAACCCCACACACACATCCACAGCCCCCCACACCTTCACAGATAACCCCCCCCACACACTTACACACTTCAAAATTAACATCTCATGATTTACATGCTAATCTCTTGATTTTGAAGAGTTCACCTCATGAATTTTGGCACGGTGTGGTTGGCAATACTGCATTCTCCCAGGGCTGGAACTCTCCCTGCCTGTCTGTGGCACCTGCTGCTTTTCAGCTGCTTTTCAGCAGCTGCCAGTTGATAGCCTGCCATCTTTCCAGGGAGGGAGAAGACAGACTGGGCTGTCATTCCTGTAAGGGTGGGGGTAGCCCAGCAGCTTTCCAGCCATGGGGCTGGAGGAACATCTCTATAGTCCAGCTACCATCTGCTTTTCCACTGGAAGAAATTTCTTTCCATGGAAAAGAATATCCATATAAAGCCTCTCTCTGGGGTCTCTACAGTCCCCCACAAATCATGAACTTCCTAAAGTGTGTTTTGTAAATACCAGCTGTTCATCATGAGTCTTACAATAGTCCATGCTTTTCTTAAGTGCTGCATCCTGTAGTCATGCTACAAAAAAATAAGTCTCTTGCCATAAGTTTTTCCTAGAAAAGGTGGAGAAGAATAATCCTATGGGCTCAAGACACAGAAAAAAAATTGGACAGAAGTAGTATTTTTAAAAATCATTATGCTTTAACCTAATTTCAAAATAAATTAGGTATCCAAATATTTTTGAGGATATGGGCCAAGGTTGTATTTTAATAAAAACATTTTAATTCAAGGATATTATTCCTACACTTGTGTGTTGGGCAAAACTATTTTTCAGTATTAGACCTTGGTATTTTCTGACCTTACCTAATTAGCTATGAATTGACACAATTTAGTTCTTCACTAAACTTTCAGAACAAACAGATGTAATCATGTCAATCCAATCAGATACACACAGGTGAATCCTGCCTGTGCAAATTCAATTGCAGAATTAAAGCCACAGAGGGAAAAATTTATTTGATTATCCATGTCACTCACAGATGAAGTTTGACATTGAAGACTGATCACTTTTATTATTGGAACTAGCTTACTTAGTGGAAAAAAACATTGAAATTGAGATTGTTTTTGCCTGGTGACCAATAAAACACTTTGACAGGATCAGGGCCCAGGGGTGGCTGTAGTGCCACTCGACCCCTGTCACCACTCCTGGTCCCTGGTGTACCCTCCCTTTTTACCTTTCCTACCATGTCTTGATGTTATTTATTACATTTGCTCCTTATTCATGTGGGAACCAATGACACGGCTCAGAGCACCCCCAGCCTGGTCATGAGGCGCTACAGGGAGTTGGGAGTGGGGCTTAGGGGTCTGGGAGCTCAGGTGGTGTTTTCATCGATCCTCCCAGTCTCGGGCTATGGGCTGAGGAGGGAGAGGAGGATCCACACGGTGAACCAAAGACTGCGGCGCTGGTGTTATCGGGAAGGCTTTGGCTTCCATGACCACAGCCTGCTCTTTGGAGAGAGAGGCAGCGAGCTGCTGGGAAGAGATGGCCTCCAACTCTCTCCCCTGGGGAGGAGGCTCTTCTCAGCCAGGCTGGCTGACCTGCTCCACCGGGCTTTAAACTAAGCCCACTGGGGGATGGGGGGACTACTGCCCCTGCTGGCCTGCTGAACGGCCCTTGCAAAGCCAGCGGACCAAGGCACTTAAGGGGGCACTTAAGGGAGCCCACCCCTGCCCCAGCCCTGGCACAATCTGTGGGCAAGGCAAGAGCCCCCAAGGGCACACTTGCCTGCCTGTACACTAATGCCAGGAGCCTTGGCAACAAGCAGGATGAGCTCGTCCTCCTGCTCAGTGCAAAGAAATGTGATGTCATTGGGATAACGGAGACCTGGTGGGACTCCACCCATGACTGGACCACCTTGTACAGGAGGGATCGTGTTGACAAAAGGGGCGGGGGTGTAGCTCTCTATGTGAAGGAAAGCTACATGTCCCTGCAAGCTGATGTTAGCAACCGGCATGGACAGCTAGAGACCCTCTGGGTAAAAATTCGTGGGGAATTCGGCACAGGGGACACAACGGTGGGAGTCTACTACAGACCTCCCACTCAAAGTCCCGAGCTTGACCAGGAGTTCGCCCGGGAACTGACTGAGGCCGCTTGCTCCAGGACCTTGGTTGTCATGGGTGACTTCAATTACCCGGACATCTCGTGGGAAGATCACTCAGCTAAATCTGAGCGGGCGCAAAGCTTTCTCTCGTGCGTGGATGACCTCTACCTGACTCAAGAAGTCTATGGGCCAACGAGAGGCAAAGTGCTGCTTGACCTGGTACTGGCTACGGGGGACGACCTAATCGGCGACCTAGTGATTGATGGGAAGTTGGGTGACAGCGACCACGAGCTGATCACCTTCACCATCCGCCGTAAAGCTGGCAAGTCCTTGACTTCAGAAAAGCCGACTTTGACAAGCTCAAGAGGCTAGTCAGTCAGGCCCTCAGGGACCATGACCTCAGGGAGATGGGAGTTCAAGAAGAGTGGTTGCTTCTCAAGGAAGCGATCCTCAGTGCACAAGCTAAATCTATTCCAACACAGAGGAAAGGCAGCAAGAAGGCACAGCAGCCCCCCTGGCTCTCCAGAGACATAGCGGACCTACTGTGGCTAAAAAGGAAAGCCTACAAAGGTTGGAGGACGGGATTCACCTCCAAGGAGGATTACTCCACGCTGGTCCGGTCCTGCAGGGAGCAAACCAGGAAAGCCAAGGCTGCAACTGAACTCCAACTAGCTTCAGGCATCAAGGACAACAAAAAGTCCTTTTTCAGGTATGTGGGGAGCCGCAGGAAAAGCAAGGGCAATGTTGGACCCCTGCTGAACCAGATGGGGCAACTGACAACTGACGCCCAGGAAAAAGCCAACCTATTAAATAGGTACTTTGCGTCAGTCTTTCATCAGTCACATGGGATGCCCACGCCTGCTATGGGACAGGGAAATCTGGGTGAGGGGGATCCCCTACCCTCCATCAATGCTGACCTCATGAAGGAACACCTTGAGAAGCTGGATACCTTCAAGTCAGCTGGCCCTGACAACCTGCACCCCAGGGTACTCAAGGAGCTGGCGAGCGTCATAGCTCAGCGCCTGGCACGGATCTTTGAAAACTCCTGGCGCTCTGGTGTAGTGCCCGAAGACTGGAAGAAGGCCAATGTGGTGCCTATCTTCAAGAAAGGGAGGAGAGTGGATCCGGCTAACTATAGGCCCATTAGCCTGACTTCTCTCCTTGGGAAGATCTTAGAAAAGTTTATTAAGGAGGCCATCCTTGATGGACTGGCCCAGGCTAACATTCTAAGGGATAGCCAGCACAGGTTTGTTGCGGGTAGGTCTTGTTTGACCAATCTCATTTCCTTCTATGACCAGGTGACCTATCACCTGGGCAAGGGGGAAGAGATTGATGTCATATATCTTGACTTCAGAAAAGCTTTTGATCTGGTATCCCACGATCACCTCTTGGCCAAACTGCCCAGTTGTGGCCTTGGCTCCACCACGACTGGCTGGGAAATTGGCTTCGTGGTCGGACCCAGAGGGTTGTGATTGATGGCAGTCACTCATCATGGTGCCCTGTGACCAGTGGGGTCCCTCAAGGCTCTGTCCTGGGACCCATACTGTTCAACATCTTCATTAACGATGTGGACATTGGAGTCAGGAGTTGACTAGCCAAGTTCGCCGATGACACCAAACTTTGGGGCAAAGCATCCACGCCAGAAGATAGGCGGGTGATCCAGGCTGACCTGGACAAGCTCAGCAAATGGGCAGATGAGAACCTGATGGTGTTTAACACCGAAAAATGCAAGGTTCTCCACCTTGGGAGGAAAAACCTGCAGCACCCTTATAGGCTCGGCAGTGCTACGTTGGTTAGCACTACAGAAGAAAAAGACTTGGGGGTCATCATTGACCACAAGATGAACATGAGCCTCCAATGCGATGCTGCGGCTAGTAAAGCGACCAAAATGCTGGCGTGCATCCATAGATGCTTCTCGATCAAATCCCGGGACTTCATTCTCCCCTTGTACTTGGCCTTGGGGCACTCTGTGTTATGGCCTTCCTGGCCCTAATAGTTTTCCAGGGCATGAGTTGCCCTGTATGCTGTTTGTGTCCCTCTCTCCTGTCCTATAGTCATACCCAGACCTTGCAGATGTTACTTTAAATTGTCCGCTGGGCTTGGTGGCCCTGGCTGTTAACCAGTCAGTCCACCTAGCCTGCCAAGCCCCTGGCCCTGGCCCTGACAAGGCTGTTTTCTCCTCGGGCCCCTGGTCCTGATCTGGCTTCCACACATCTTAGGCTTTAGCCCCCCCGGACTTAAACCTGTTCTGGCTTTGGCTTATCTGTGGCTGTAGCCTCTCCACTGTGGCCTTAACCTACTGGTCACTGGGCCTCTGGCCCCAGTGTGGCCCACTGGGTCCCTGACCCTATGCCAGACTGCTTCCGCTGTACCAGTCCTCTGTCCTCAGAGGCTCTAACCCATGCCAGGCTGGTACCACTGTCCTTGGCTCTCTCAGCCTTGGCCTGTACCTCCTCAGCCCCCTGCATCCCCGGCCCCAAGCTAGGTGGCTTCTGCTGGCCTTGACTCTCAACCTTGGCGTGTACCAGCGCACAGCCCTCTGGAGAGTGCTTTGCTAGGCACCCCTCCATGGCCTTTATCCTCCCCCCATAGCTACAATCTGGTCCTCCAGTTAACCTAATCAAAACATAAACCCAGGCACAATCTCCCCACACAGGGTCACTACTTCCCATCAAGCTTTAATTCCCCTTTAGCTTCCCCCTGCAGTTCTTTGGGACAGACTGGGTGCCGGGCAGTCCATCTCCTGCAGCCATCTTGCTCAGGAGCACTTCTCCCTGCGTCCTACAGAGCCAGACTGCTTGCCTGGTCTCAAGCACTGGCTTTAAGTGGCTTGACCTTCTCTGCTGCAGCTTAGCTCAGCTACTTGCAGCTTTTTGCTTCTGGGCTTCCTAGATGTCTCCCGGCTTTGCTACAGAATGTAGTGCATCTAGCTCCCAGGATAGTCCCTCTCCCAGATATTTATTACTGGTCTGTTTGCTGCTCAGCTGCTGGTCCCAACCCACAAGCTTAACCTGCTGCAGCAACCTCTTAAAGTAACAGGAGCCGCTGTTAATTACTAAGAAAGTAGTAATACCTACAGGTTGTATTTTTTTTTTTTGTACATTTAATTATGTGTTGAAAATACATAAGGAAGTTCAAGGTTTTGATTCTTTTTTTTTTTCAGTGGGGTGATACTTGTTAGATCAGTGATAGTGATGATTCCTTTCTGTTTTCTCTCCCTTTCTTTTCTACTATTTACTGAACTTTCCTAATCAGACCCACTTCTAGTCAGTTTTATCCATTTATAAAATATGATGTTGTAATCGTATATCCTGGGGTATCAAATGTACATGCAGTAGGCAAGGAAATATGCCAGTTTTTGTTAGAATCTACTCACTGTATTACTAGGGGAAGTAGTATATATCAAGGAAAGAAGTATGGCATCCATTTGCATGAAGTTCAGCTAATGCACAGCCTTTTAAAAATATTGTCTGAATCTCTTGTGTCTGTAAAATTTCACTGGGAATCTGATATATAACTTTTCACCTGGGAGGTAAATATCATTAGTATATTACTTCACTATAATTTTGGTATCTGTCAAAACTGAGTAGTAAAATGTATTAGAAATATCTATAACTTAAAAAAAAAGTCCTGATTCAAATTCAAAACGTGATATGATTACACTCAAGGGTCGAACTTAAAGCGAATTGTTTTTTCTATCTTTTTCTCAGTAATTGTTGATTGATAGCTGCAAAAGTCATAATTAGTACAAAGTGAAACTGACACAGAAATATTAAAAGCAAACACGCTGCCTTCTGTTACAGCTGTTATTTCAAGAAACCAAGAAGGACCTGGAGAGATGGGAAAGGCAGTGCTCATTCCGAAGGATGACCAGGAGAAAATGAAAGAGCTTTTTAAAATCAATCAGTTTAACCTCATGGCCAGTGACCTGATTGCTCTTAACAGAAGTTTGCCAGATGTGAGATTAGAAGGGTGAGTTTGCAATGTATTATGTAATTCTCATCACACAGGGCTCAAACCATGTAATAGACTGCACTGTGCCATTAGGTTTTTATCCAGAACTCTTTATTGATTTTGAGGCATGATACAGCACACTGCCTAAAAGTGAATGTATAGTTATTATTTTCAGAAGTGGTTTGAAACTATAACAATATAAACTCCATATTCTTATTAAATTTCAGCCAAAGGTTGTAAGGTGGGGGACATGCATGCATCTGTGCATTCAAGAACATACTGACAGAATGAAAATGAGAACAGCCACCTATGGTGCACACTGAGCAATTTGTGCTGTTTTTGGTTACCAGCTATTGTATCTGGGGGGGCTCAAGGGGTGGGGTAGGTGGGGGAAGAGGGCAACAATCTCTCTCTCTTTCTAATAAATCTACTTGATACTTGAAATGCATTGAATGAAAGACATGCTTAATCAATCCTTTGTTTTAGAAAACACTACATTATTTCAAATTGAAAGGTATGCTGAAAACCAGTAATTACATTGCCTCTTTGGAGAGATAT